>NW_028234426.1:15866570-15869070 GCF_977035675.1 Penaeus japonicus | reverse complement strand
TGACTGGTTCCACCCTGCTAGAGAGGCTGTATTTGACAGGCGAAGTAGCTGTCAGATTAACCCAACCCTTAAGGTAGGGGATCACATCACTACAAAATCAATGCTGCAACCGGCACAGCAATTGGACCCATGGTCGACGTTGCACCACACCGCCAATACACCATACGGCCCGTGGAACTGGCCGTGTCACTGTCTGCAACCGTCGTCTCCTCCGACCTATTCTCACATCCCATCTAGGAACGCGGGAAGGGAGGAGGGAGATGGCATGTAGGATTACAAAAACGGCACGACGACGTGATGTGCAGGAGCGCGACAACTGTACTTTATCACCATGTGAATGAACGCCACGTTATGTGCGAGATAAAACCCTTCTATCTGGAGAGCGCATGTTACAAATGCTTTACATCTATGCAAAGAGGGTACGAGCAAGCACCCATAAAGCATATCATAGGGAATCAGTGTTTCTGTCTCCTGTTCGAGATCATCTTACTGGACTCTTCCTTATATGTTCCTTAGGTCTAGCCATGATATCGTTATTATTATTCAAACAGGAATCATAATGATCATTACATTGATACTGATATTGGTATTACTATTTTCATTCAGTTTGTTTTGTCAGTATTTTTTCTTCTTCTTCTTCTTTTCCCATTATAATCAACATCATTATTATGCAGACTTTGTTACCAATGTTGGTTGCTCAACAGGCTAAGCCAATTCTTGGGACGGATTAATAGAAGGGTTGTTTCAAAAAACATTTCTTCTATGATACTTTATGCAAATCTTGTCTCCATGTGTCCCAAGGCACATCCATCGCTGCGGTGTCAACAGGGAAAGGAGATCACCCTAGCTACGGTCGCTACATGTCAGTCACATTGATGAAGAAGCAATGAAGAGTACAGGAAACACTTGCAACTTTAAACCGCTGTCTATAAGGATTGACAAGCTGCAGATGATCACCAGTTTCCCCTTTTACTAATACTAATGCTAAATAGTAGTAGCAGAACTTATATTCACTATTACTGTTACTATAATTGGCCCTTTTACCATTATTAGATAGGGATTAGGATATCATACGCACTCGCAACACCAAACCAGCCGCCTATTAGTAGTATTTGGCAACTCATATTTCTTTTATTTTTCTCGTCGTACTTTTTTATCTGTACATATATCATAGATATTTTTACCATTTACATTTACTTCATAAATTACAATATCAAGGTCATCATTACCAACAATTTACTGCGACCAAAACCAGGTTGAATATTCCGTACTTGCTGCATTTCATATCCCTTGTCGAATAGATTTCTGAGAAAATTCTAGACATTACATCCTTAATTAAAACATCAAACCATTCGCCTTTTCATTACTTGTTATTTATATTCTATTATTTACATTCATATGTTATCATCACTATAATCAGTTCATGATTGCATATATCGTTTTCAATGGGGTCACTTTCTTCATCAGCGTGATCATCGCCTTATTCATTTCTACTCGCCAGTTACTTATCAGTATTGCCATATAGGATTGTTTGCAATAAATGATTTAACGTTTAGTATTAGTCCCGTGGTAGAAGTCTCTTACGATCACAATACTGGATAGAAGAGAATGCATTTGCACTTTATGAAAGGCCACTTCCATAACTTCTCCATACACGAAGCAAGAAGATGGCAAGTTCAGTTTTCGATACTTGTCAGCAAAATAGTATTGATTGTGTCATGTGTTTTTTAAGATTGGTCAAGAATTAGAAAACACAAACCCTAACAAATACAAAATATGTTAATACAGTAATGATATTAATGACAGAGTACATATATAATATATATAATATATGAATACAGTAATTATAGAGCAATGATATTGGACTGGACTTAAAAGAATGGTTTATTGATGTGATGCGCACATTAATTACGGTGGCCCTGTATATATGAATACTAAAGACTAAGCGTAGACATGCAAATTAATTACATCAATAATTATTCCTATGAATTGTGTAATGAATTGTGTATTCTAGCTGTCCTTCCCTTCATTAATCATTCATGTCATTGATTATTCATTACTCATGCTCAACTAACCTTAATGACAAATACAAAAATCCTTCGTATGTATAACAACAGTGTGCAAACTCTGCATCTTACATTTGCATAGGTAAAAACCCTGCCTTGTATTGACTGCCTTAAAAACTTCCTTTACAGCGAATAATCTTTTCTGATCCGTCTATCACCGCTTTTCGCGTTCAGTCAAGATCAAATACAAATACAAATCACTCGAATAAGAGTGAAATCGTTGCATGGACTGAGAAAAATGAAATATATATATATATATATATATATATATATATATATATATATATATATATATATATATATATATATGTATGTATGTATGTATGTACGTATGTATGTGTGTGCGTGTGCACGCGCGTGCATATAACACATGTCAAACGATTTATAGATAGGTCTATTCAATCTAGCCCGCATGTGCTTATATGAAACATGGC
>NW_028234426.1:15841570-15846570 GCF_977035675.1 Penaeus japonicus | reverse complement strand
ATGTAATTTATAAATAACTGCTATATATATATATAACTATATATAAACTAACTAACTAAAACACTATATAAATATAATGCATATACGAATAAACTATGTTTGGATGTTCATATATATATATATATAATATATACTCTATATATATATCTCTCTATATATATCTATATATGGAATATATCTATATAATCTATATATATATATATAAATATATATGTATATATCTAAATAACTAAATCTATTTATATATATATATATAAACTATAATAACTATAAATATATATATAATATCTAACATTCTACAACCATGATATATATATATAACATAATATATCACTATAATATATCATATATATAAATATATATATCACATAATACTGTATATATATATTAAAAACTATATACAACTATAATGTAATTATGTATGTATATATATATATGTGTGTGTGTGTGTGGGTGTGTGGGTGTGTGTGTGTGCGCGCGCGCGCGTACGTTTGCATACGTACATATGTCTGTATGATCCTGTATGGTTTTATCTTGGAAGACATATTAAATATCTGAGTTTCACAGCACATTCACTCTCGCTGCTTCTCATAAGAGCAAAGTACATGAGCGCTTCAAAATGTTTACACAGTAAAGAGAGAAAGACAAGCAGGTAACGAAGAGCATATGTGTGCAGACGGCGTAGTGCAGCGAGGGGGAAGGGCACAGGTCGCCATCAGCTGACACAGGAGGATGTGGGGTTTCCCTCACGTCCTCCGGCCGGGCGATCACGCCGGCGCTGCCCGGGAGGGGGGGCGACTGAGGAACGTGTTGGCTCCGAATGTCTAAATAAACATGGGAATACTCTCTTGTAAGGTGTTTTATCTTCCTTATCGCACAGGCATCTTATCTATGTTTAAATATATATATATTCGTGAAAGTGATTTTTTTGTTTTGCATGGGTGGCTTGGTTTATTTTTCGACAGCATGAACAGAGCGCCACGTACGAATCTCATCTTTCTCCTAAGCGACACCTACAGCGTGTTCCGTCGACTCACCAGCAGGCAATAGAATAAGAAGCGACCCCGGTGAGCTCACTATCTAACGAGCATTGAGCTCTCTTCCGCCAGCTGATGCAACCGCAAGCAGTGAGACAGAGAGATTACGTCACCCGGGTCGGAGTCGGATGCTGCTCTCCGTGATGCTCCGTGATGCTCCGAGGGTTTCCGATCCGGGATGCAATGAAAGGAAGGAGAGAGGTGGGCGGAGACGGGCGAAAAAATAAATAATTTAAAGAAGGAAAGATGAAGAACAGAGAGCATTTAGAAAGGCAGAAGACAAAGACGTTTCACCCCGGCGCAAGTAGACGTGATGCGGAAGGCAAGGCACAGGGAAGGCACGCACAAGAAAGATAAAGAGGGAAGTGAAAGAGAAAGTAATGAACAAGATGTTTAGAGATGCGTTTACGAACGATGACTTGACTAACGGTAATGCGAGTGCGAGGACCTGCTTTTTCGGCTGGAGGTATCACGCTGATGATGGACATCGTAGTTATTTATGGATATATATGTTGAGGAAATCAAATCATACCTTAACAAAGCAAGCGAAACCACAGGAGAAAAATGCTTGTGTTCTGACAGACAGAGAGGACGGGGACTTCAAAATATTAAATATCAAAAGGTGCAACAACAAAATTAAACAAGATATTGCCATACACGCGTGGCGCATTTATAGGCAATCGAATAATAAACATGTGCAGATGAGATATATGATTTACATGTTATACTAGAACTAATAACCAAAAATCAATGACTTCTGTCACTGTGTAATAAACTTCAAGTAACGACCCAACAAGCGTTCCATGATATATCAAGAGACATTCACGTCTTCCTTTACTGCCAATGTTATTGGTTCAAAAAAACAATTAACGAGCTATAAAGATCCTTTGTGGTTTATCGAGGAGAGCGAGCGAGAGAGAAGTGTTTCGTCAGTGACATGAGTATAAACGTCCAAAGCGCAAGATATGATCCACAAGTCGCAGCTAACAATATGTTCTTACGGTACTGACACTCGGACCCTGGCCATCACTTTTTTCACCAGTTGCACTATTACCACATCAATTTTGGTGTTAGTGCCAGACGCGTCTACATCACCATCATAAAAAAAATAATAATAATAAATTTTAAAAAATCACATGTAATATCAGAGGTTTTAATAATCCATGACATTGCCAAAATCAAGCGTGATCAAATTGACAATCAACCAAAACTCCAATAGAGGTACCACTATCACCTGTTTAAGATGCTGCCAAAGGTCTTCGTATCACCTGCAGCATCACTAGAACTTGTAACGGCTGCCTAAAGTGGCTACCCTTCCATTATCCCCTCGTTAGCCCACCTATAATTCTCTCGAGTTGCCCCGCTACTGAAGGAGATAATTGGCACTTTATTGAAAAGTTAATCATGGCGAAGAAGGAGCTGTCTACGCTAAAGAAGATCAGCTCCAGGAAACTCGTATGACATACATTTTTGCGTATATCTAGTTTTTTTTTTCTACATATGCTCCCTGCATAAAAATTTCCAAGTTTTCTTTAATAATTCCAATAGAGGAAAACATAGCATTATGTTAAGTTCAAAATTCAAATCAAATATTTTTTAGATTAAGCATTTTAAGTATCTGGTAAAAGCCTTCCCATTATGCATAAAATTTCACAGGCTGTAAAGTGTGAAAATCAGACAGCTTCATAAATTAAAAACAAAATACATTGTGGCCTTTGAAAAACCACGAACAGCATTCAACCTGTAATCAAGATATTTTCATATTCTCGTGTTTACATAGTTTAATGTTCGTTGTTAATTTGTTAAATGCATAAAACGAAGAAAAAGGTTTTAACACATTCTACTTTTGCCAGAAAGAAAAGAAAGAAAATTATAATGTTAATCACATTATAATTATTAAAGTTGTCATTATTATTATTTTTAATATAATTAACATTATTATTGTTATTGTCATTACCATTATTATCGTTATGATCACTATCATTCTTATTATCAATATCATCCTTATCATTTTTATTGTTATCATCATTATTACTCATTTTATTATCAATATTACTATTAGCAATACTATTATCATTATCATCTTTGTTATCATCATCATCATTATTACTATCATCATTACTATTATAATCATTAATATCATTGTCCTTATTATTGTCATCATAGTTTGCAATAGTAGTAATTGTGGTATTAGTATTATCGTCATCATCATTATCATTTATTATTGTTATTTTTATTATCATCATACTCATCATGATTATTGTTTTCATGAGAATAATCATTATCATTATTTTTCTTACCATTATTGTCATTATTATCAATATTTATTTCTATTACTTTAATATCATTATTATCAATGTTGCTGCTATGTTTTTATCATCATTACCATTAGCAGTGGTAGTATTACTATTATCATCATTGTCACTGTTATTGTTATCATTATTGTCACCATCATCATTATTACTACAGATGCCACTGTTATTGTTATTAAGATTATTGTCATTATTATTAGGATTACTGTTATCATCATTATTACTACTGCGATTGTTATCATCATCCTCATTATTATTATCATCTTCGTAATTACTATTGTTATTATCATCATTATCATTATTACTATTATCATGATTTTCATAATCATTGTTGCCATTATCATTACCATCATCATCCTTATCATCATTATCTTTATCATTATATCAATCCTGCTGTTACTCTCTCTCTCCCTCTCTTTCTCTCTCTCTCCCTCTCTCTCTCTCTCTCTCGCTCTCTCATTCACTCTCTCTCTCTCTCTCTCTCTCTCTCTCTCTCTCTCTCTCTCTCCCTCTCTCTCTCTCCCTTCGCATTCCTCCTCTCTCTCGTCTCCTCTCTCTCTCTCTCTCTCGCTCTCTCTCTTCTCTCTCTCTCTCATTTCTCTCGTTGTCTCTCCCTCTCATCTCTCTCTCCTCCCCTCTCTCTCTCTCTCTCTCTCGTCTCTCTCGCTCACTCCTCTCTCTCTGTTTCTCTCTCACTCTCTCTCTCTCTCTCTCTCTCTCTCTCTCTCTCTCTCTCTCTCTCTCTCTCTCATCTCTCCTCTCGTCTCTCTCTCTCACTCCACCTCACTCTCTCTCCTCTCTCCCCTTCCTCTCTCCTCTCACTCTCCTCTCTCTCTCTCTCTCTCTGTTTCTCGCTACACACTCTCTCTCTCTCTCTCTTCTCTCTCTCTCTCTCCTCTCTCGTCCTCTCTTCTCTCGTCCTCTCTCCTCCATCTCTCCCGCTCTCTCTCTCTCACTCTCACCTCTCTCCTCATCGCGCTCTCTCGCTCTCTCTCCTCTCTCTCTCTCCTCTCTCTTGTTTCCCTCACTTTCTCTCTCCCTCTCTCTCTCTCTCTCTATCCTCTCTCTCTCTCTTCTCTCTCCTCTCTCTCACCTCTCTCTCTCTCTCGCTCCCGTCACGTCACTCGCTCTAGCTCTCTCTCTCTCTCCGTCTCTCCTCTTCTCTCGCATTCTCTCTCTCTCTCTTCTCTCCGCCGTTCTCTCTCTCTCTCTCTGCCCTCGGCTTTCCTCTCTCTCTCTCTCTCTCGTCTCTCTCTCCTCCGTCTTCCCTCTCCTCATCTCTCTCTCTCTCATGTTTCTCTCTCTCTTCTCTCTCTATCTCTCTCTTCTTCTCTCTCTCTATCTCTCTCTCTCTCTGTCTGTCTGTCACTCTGTTTCTCTCTCACGTTCTCTCTCTCTCACTCTCTCGCTCTCTTCTCTCTCTCTAACTCACGTCTCTCCCACTCGTCTCTCTCTCTCTCTCTCTCTCTCTCACTCTCTCCCTCTCTCTCTCTCTCTGTCTCCTCGTCTCATCTCTCTCTTCACTCTCACTCTCACTCTCTCTTCTCTCTCTACCTCTCTCCTCTCACTTCTCTCCTCTGTTTCCTCACTTTCCTCTCTCTCTCTCTCTCTCTCTCTCTCTCTCTCTCTCTCTCTCTCTCTCTCTCTCTCT
>NW_028234426.1:15834070-15836570 GCF_977035675.1 Penaeus japonicus | reverse complement strand
CTCTCCCCCTTCTCTCTCTCCCTCTCTCATCTCTTATCTCTCTCTCTCTCTCTCTCTCTCTCTCTCTCTCTCTCTCTCTCTCTCTCTCTCTCTTCTATTCTCTCTCTCTCTCTCTCTTTCTCTCTCTCTCTTCTTTTCTGTCTCTCTCTCTCTCTCTCTCTCTCTCTCCTGTTCTTTATCTGTCTCTCAGTCTCCTCTTTTCTCTCTCTCTCTCTTATTTTCGTCTCTCTCTCTCTCTCTCCTCTCTCTCTCTCTCCTCATCTCTCTCTCTCCTCTCTCTCGTCTCTCAGTCTCTCTTCTCTCTCAGCCCTCTCTCTCGGCCCTCTCTCTCGGCCCTCTCTCTCTCTCTCTCTCTCTCTCTGTCTCTCTCTCTTTCTCTTTTTCTTTCACTCTCTATCTTTCTCTCTATCTCTCTATCTATCCCTCCTTATCATCTCTCTCTCCTTCTCTCTCTCTCTCTCTCTCTCTCTCTCATCTCTCTGCTTCTCTCGCGTCTCTCCTCCTCTCAGTCCTCTCTCTTCCTCTCGCCTCTCTATCTGCTCTCTCTTCACCTCTCCTCTCTCTCTCTCTCTCTCTCTCCGTCCCTCTCTCTCTCCTTTCCTCTCTCTCTCTCTCTCTCTCCTCTCTCCTCTCTCCTCCTATCCTCTTTCTCTCTCTCGCGTATCTCTCTCGGTCTTGTCTCTCTGAGTCTCTCTCTCAATTCCGCTCTTCTTCTTCTCGCCTCTCTTGCTCTCCTCTCTCGCTCTCTCTTCTCTCTCTTTCTCTCTTCTCTCTCGACATCTCTCTCTCCTCTCTCTCTCTATCTCTCTCCTCTCATTGTCTTCTCGTCTCTCTCTCTCCGTCTATCTTCCTCTCTCTCTCTACTCCTTTCTCTCATCTCTCTCTCTCCTCTCTCTCTCTAACTCTTCCTCTCTCTCTCTCCTCTCTCTCTCTCTCTCTCTAATCAGTCTCTCTCTTCCTGTCCCCTCTCTCTCCTCCCTCTCTCTCTCTCTGCTCTCTCTCCGCTCTCATCTCCCGCTCGCTCCTCTCTCTCTCTCTCTCCTCTCTCTCTCCTCTCTCATCTCTCTCTCTCTCTAATTCTCTCGTCTCTCTCTAAGTCTCTCTCCTTCCCTCTCCTCTCGATGCTCTCTCTGTCTCTCTCTCCTCCTCGTCTCTCTCTCTATCTCTCTCTCTCTCCTCTCTCATCTCTCTATCTCTTCTACTATCTCGTCCTCTCTCCTCGTCTCTCTCTCTCTCTCTCAGTCTCTCTCTCCCTTCTCTCTCTCTCTTCTCCATCTCTCCTCCTCTCGTCCTCCTCTCTTACTGTCTCCTCTCTCTTCTCTCTTTCCTCTCTCTCCTCATCTCTCGCTCTCTTCAGTCTCTTTCTCTCAATCCTCTCGTCTCTCTCTCTCCTCTCTCTCTCTCGCTCTCTCTCAGGTCTCATTCTCTCTTTCTCTCCTTCTCTCTCCTCTCATCTCTCGTGTCTCTCGTCTCTCTCATCTCTCTCTCTCTCTCTCTCTCCTCTCTCTCTCTCGGCTCTCTCGCTCCCGGTCTCTCACTCTTCTCTCTTCCTCTCTCCTCTCTCTCTTCCTCTCCTTCATCTCATCTCCTCCTCTTCTCTCAGTCTCTCCTCTTCCTGTCCCTCGCTCTCTCCATCTCCTCTCTTCCTCTTCCTCTCTCTCTAATTCCTTCCCCTCCTCTTCTCTCACGAGCCTCTCTCTCCTCTCTCTTCTCTCAGTCGCTCTCTTTCCTCTCCCATCTCTCTCTCTCTCCTCCTCTCTCCTCTCTCCTCGATCTCTCTCTCGTCTCTCTCTCTCTCCCTCCTCTCTCTCTCTCCTCTATCTACTATCGCTATTAATTTTTATATAATATCTCTCTCTTCTCTTCTCTCCCTCTCTATCTGCTCTCTCTCGTCTCTCGCTCTTCTCTCTCTCTCGGTCTCTCTTCCTCTCCTCCCTCGTCCTCATCTCTCAATCTCTCTCTCCTCTCGTCTCATCCTCAGTCTTTCTCTTCCTGTCCCTCTCATCTCCTCTCTCTCTTCTCTCGTCTCTCCGTCTATTCGATCTTCTCTCTCTCTCTCATCGTCTCTGCTCTCATCTCTGTCTCTCTCTCTCTCCATTCTTCTCTCTCTCTCATCCTTCAATCTCTCTCTATCATCTCTCTCTCCTCTCATCTGTTCTCGGTTTCTTCTCTCTCCCTCTCTCTCTCTCCTTCTCTCTCTCTCTCTCCATCTCTCTGTCTCTCTCTGGTTTCTCTCTCTCCTCTCTCTCTCATCCTTGGCTCTCTGATCCTCTCCATCTCTCTCTCCTCTAAATCTCTCACTCTCTCTCTCTCTCTCTTCCCTCCTCACTCTCTCTCACTCTCTCCTCTTCTCTCTCCTCTCTCATTCTCCATCTCTTTAACTCTCCGCTCTCTCTCAACTCTCCTCTTCTCTCGTCTCTCTGCTCTCTCTCTCTCCTCTCTTCTTTCTCTCAGTCTCTCTCTCTCTGTCCATCTCTCTCCTTTCTCCCTCTCTCTCTCC
>NW_028234426.1:15824070-15829070 GCF_977035675.1 Penaeus japonicus | reverse complement strand
ATGTATGTATGTATATATATATATATATTATATATATATACATATTTATTATATATATATAAAAAAAAAAAAAAAAAAATGTATATAGATATATATAATATATATATATATATTATATTCATATATATTATATATATTAAAGAAATATATATATATATATGTATTTTATTTTTATCTATATATTTTACATTGGTGGGTTGTGGGTATAATCATATATATTTATATCTCTTTTATTTATTTATATTTATATTTTGTATTTATTATATATATTCATATGTGTGGTAGTGTATAATTCATAATATATATATTTATATATATATATATTTTTTTTGTTATAATTTTTATTTATATATATTTATATATTTATTTATATGTGAATATATATATTTATTTCTTTGATATATTTTTTATATTTTTTTTGTTATATATAATATTTATATATATATATATATGTATATGTCATATGCATATTTTTTTAATTATAAGTATATATATTTATAAACACAATAAATTATGTATATATATATATATATTTATATATTTATATTATTTATATATATTATTATGTTTTTATATATATTTTTATTTTTATATATAGGTATGGATACTTATATATTTATTTATATATGTGTGTATATACTGTGTTTATATATCATTGTTTTTTTTTTTATATATATATATATATATATATTATATTATCACTAGATATTAATACTATATTTATTGATTCATATATATAGAGATATTTTAAATATAAACAATACATATATATATATATAATATATTTATATAATATATATATTGTTATATATTTATTTATTTGTATATACACACACCACACTTATATATATATATTTTTATAATATATATGTATATATATATTTATATATAGATTTTTTGAATATATATATATATTTTTATATGATATTACATTTAGTTATATATATAAAAAAAAAAAAAATTATATTATAAATATATAGATTAATATATATATATATATATATATATATAAATTTTATATATATAATACACTCACTATACATATATATATTATATACTATTTATTATAGTGATAGATATAGTTATATTATATATGTATATTATATAGATTTATAATATAACATATGTGTTGTGTCGTGTTATAAACATTTTATATATATATATAGTATATATATATATATATATATAGTATAGTATTTATATCCGTTTATACAGTATGTGTGTGTGATGTATAAACATATATATATATCTATATTTATTATATATATTAGTATATTTAGTATATAATTATATGATATATTTCGTTTATATGTCTCTATATGTGAATGATATATATATCAATATATATAAGTTGTGATTGATATATATTATATATACTTATATATATTATATAAATAAGTAATATTTATATTTTATATGTATAGTCATATATATATTATTTTTATACCATATATATACACATATATTATATATGTTTATATGATATATATAGACTTATGTGTGTGTGTATTAATACTTGTTGATAGATATTTATTTATATTTATATAGATATGATATATATATATTATATATACTATATATATGTATATATAATGTAGTTAGATAGATTCATATATTTATTATTATATATATTTTATATTTATATGTTATATTCATATATATATATTTTAAATATATATATTTTTTAGTTGGATATATATTTATGTGTTTATATTTTTATGTTTATTTATATATATATATTTAGGAATATATTATTTTATTAGTTTATATATATATATATAGTTATATATATTTATATATATACCATATGGGATTAGATTAAATATAGTATATATTTATATGTATAGATTAATATATATTTATATATATATATATACTCATGTATATTCACTCACTTATATTAGATTATATTTATGTATACACACATTTTTTATATATTTATATTTATATTTATAATGTAGGTATACATATGTATATTTATTTATATATGTGTGTATTATTACTTGTGCTATAGGGTTGTATCTAGTATATATATCTATATTTATTTTATTGTATATATATATATATAATTAAATATACTTTAATAGATTTATTCATAGATATTGATATATATAATTTTACACATACATATATATATATATATATATATATATTATATTTTATATTATTAGTTATATAAGTTTTATATATATACACACACACCACCAACTCGCAGATTTTATATATTTACATATATTTTTATTTATTTATTTTCATTTATTATATTTATATATGATATAGATATTTATATATTACATTGATTGAGTATATTTATATATTCTTTACTATATATATATATACTTTTATATATAGATATATTAGTATATTTACTATATATATTGAAACACACATGTTTATATATATACATTAGGATTATCATATTTATATATTTTTGTATATATTAGATTTATAGGTATAGTGATAGAATACGCGCTATATTATATATATTATAATCATAGTGTGTGTGTATAACATGTTTATATATAGATATATTTAGTATATAATATATATTATATATATATATATATGATATATTATATATATATTTATATATAACATATATGTGATATGTATATATATATATTATATATATATATATATATTCATATATATATATATATATATATTATATATTTATTTATCTATTATTATTTGTGGATATATCTATATATGTTTATTTATATATTGATATATTTGATTATAGATATTATTTTCTATATATATATATAGATTTATAGTTGATATAGTATATTTATACATTGTGATTTTTTTATATATCATATATCTATATATATATATATATATATATTATGTTTTATTTATATTTATTAGCATACTTGTATTTAACATACTCATATATATTATATAAATATTATGTATACTCAATTATATTTTATTATTATTTGAATTTTTTTATATTTTATTATATAGTACTTTAGTTTATATTATTTTTTTATATAAGATATTGACACACACACACCAAAACTTCTTATAGTAATTAGATATATATATATAGTATAGAATATATTATTGATTGTTATTGTGGTATATATAGTATTTATATTTATAGCGTATATTTATTTATTTATATTATTATATATATTTATTTTTTTCTATATTTATATATAGATTTGTGCTGTTTGTTGTATACATATATATTTTATTTATATATGTGTGTGTGTATTTTATCATGTGTATTATATATATATATATATATATATATATATTATATTATATATTTATATAGGATATATATTATATAAATCACATATGTATATATATATATATATATATATAGTATATGATATATATATATATTTATATATATATATATATAAATATAATATATATTAAATACACATATATATATATTATATTTATATATATAATTTATGTATATATTATAATATAGATATATATATATATATATATATATATGTATATATATATATATATATATATATATATATATATATATGTACACATATATATATATCTATATATATATTATATATATATATATATATATATTGTATATATAATATACATTTATATATATATATATATATATATATATATATATATATATGTATATATATATATGTTTACACATATATATATATATATGTATATATATATATATTTATCTATTTATTTGTTTGTTTACTTATTTATATATATACATATGTATATACATATATAATATATATATATATGCTTCATTTCATTTCCGTTAATTATTGACTGCTGATTACTGCTAGTTATACTACTTGTCCCAATAAATGACTATTCGCCTGCACTCGGGTGGAGAGAACGGTCAGAGTGCATCTGTCGTAACAGGAAGCGCCTGCATCGCCTATGAAGTCGAGAAACGTTTCGAATTTCAACACTGCATTAAGCAAGCATTTCCCGCCGCCCCTTTGTGAATCGAGCTCATGCATCAAGCGAGCCATGTATGCGCATCAGAGCAAAACAACGAGTACACCTTCGGCAGAGAATCGAGGAATCAGTCAGTGTCAGCCGAGGCCTTCCAGAGCAGCCCATTAGCCCCCTCCCGGTAACACGGTAACCGGTAGCAGGGGAGGTCTCCTCTGCCTCTCCTCTCGCCCTGCTGATTGCCATCGCTCCCGCTACCGTACAAGGCTGACAGGGGGACAGGGGGACAGGGGGATAGGGGGGCAGGGGGCTCCCTAGCCGTGTTGTTTGGCATTCACTCTGGAAAGCAATCTTGCCAAACTGGATGCTTGTGAATTATATTAGTGTCAGCGTTAACATCTTGGTGACCCAGAGACGGAGGAGAGATGTGATGACCGGTGACGGTAACACTTCGAACGACCAAACTGAAAAGGAAAAAATGGTGACTGCCTGCGTGCTCTGAGGCTCCGACATCACTGGCATCGTGCCTCAGTTACTGAAAAGCTACAATACGGATAACTGTAACAGCATCCCCGCATTTCCAATAAACAACGCCACCCAGTATCGCACAAAGCATCGACACCCCTTCAAGGTCATCAAAGTATTAGAGCCAGCCCCGTCACCCGACCGCCACCCGTGCACCGTGAACGTGACATTCTTCGTGTCTCCGCCTTGGCCATGTGAACCCCAACCTGCGCCCCGATGCTAGGATAGCCTTGCCAATTCCACATCGCCTTTATCTGAGGGCGCTAAGTGTGGCGAACCGGCAGAGGAAGAGAGCGAACTGGACATGATCTTCCATGACCATGAATTCCGGTGAGAGGACGACAACGTGACATGACATCATGGCAGGGGCTCTCTGCTAATATAGTTATATTATATTATATATAATATATATGTATATATTAATGTGTGTGTGTGTCACTTGAGTCGTGTTGTGTGGTGTGTGTGTGTAGGTGTGTGTATATATAATAATATATATATATATATCATAATAAAATATATATATATATATATATATATATATATAATACATATATATATAT
>NW_028234426.1:15791570-15794070 GCF_977035675.1 Penaeus japonicus | reverse complement strand
ATGATATCACCCATAACAATAATGATAATGACAACAACAATAATGATGATACTGATGAATCTGATAATAGCATTTTTATTAGTAGTAGTATTAGTCAGGGCCGTACGCCAATTGGGCCCTGAGCCTAAGGGCCTTAAGGGGGCCCGCATTAGAGTGCAATCTACTAACTCGCATGCATTTCATTATCGCTTTCTATTCTGCCATAGATACACAAAGGCTATAATATACTTGTTTTTACATTCCTATGATTCTGCAGACCTTGGTGCAAGTAGGTTGAGAACTTGGGCCCACCAAAATTGTTCCTAATTGGGCCCCGCACCGCCCAAGGCCGGCCCTGTTAGTAGTAGTAGTAGTAGTAGTAGTTCTTGTTGTTGTTGTTGTTGTAACAATAGTGGTACTATTACTGATAATGGTATTAACGATAACAGTAATAATAATCATAATGATAACAATGATAGTAAACCTAACATTTAGAATGATGATAACATTGATAATGATGACAATAAAGATCATAATGATAATAATGATAGTGATGATAGAGATATTAGCAATAATAGCAATGATGATAATGATGATAATAACAATGATAATAATGATAACAATAATAACTAAAATAATGGTAATAAAAATAACAACTATAATGATAATGATTATGAAAGTGATAATGAAAATGATAAGCATAATTGTAAGAGTATCGCGCCCTTTATTTCCGGTACGAAGAGAGGCGAAAAGGAAGGCAGATATTCACCAACAGACGAAATGCGAACTGTCGAGAATAAGAGAGTGCCAGAATAATACCGGTGATTATCGTGGCACTGGGAACAGAACTGCCAGAAGCCCACTGAATGAGTTGCCTGCAAGAAGAGTTTGTGACACTTTAGAAATCCTGTTTGCTCGGTATTGCAGTATTGCAAACATTTTATGCTTTGGCTTGAAATGCGCCGAAAAAACGGTAAAAATCCGCGAAAAAACTAGAAACAATGATAATGATTATAATGGAAATGATGATATCAATAATCGTGATGATGATAATGGTAATGATAAAGTATTGTTAATGATAAAAATAATAATCATATCAATGATAATAATGATGATAACACTAATGATAATTATAACTTAATGATAATGTTAAATCTATTGATAGTGTTAATAATGATAAAAGAATAATGATAACAATGATAATGGTATCAATAGTAATAACAACAATGATAATGATCATGGTAATTATAGTAATAATGATAATGATAAAGATAATGATATTGATAACAAAAGTACCAACAATAATGATGATTACAACGATAATAACAATGAAGATGGTTCCTTTTACTTTTTTTCCTGAAAGTGAGTTATTTCCAAAACAATGATATCTCGACTGGAATTCACTAATGCACTAATGGCCTCTACTTTGCGTTTATAACGGTAATATTGTGTTAATGATAAGGTTAATATTTCTAATGGTAGTAGTAGTAGTAATAATAATAATGAAAGTGATATTCATTGTAATAATGATAATGATAATGATAATGGTAATGGTGATGATAAAGATAAGCAAAAAAATAATGATAATGATGTCAATAATGATTATCATCAAATCATGATAATAGAACATTAAAAATGATAATGATAATCATAGTATTAATAATGCTATAAATGATAATAATAATCATTATTATTATAATGATAATGATAATAATAAGGACAATAATCATGACAATAATGATAACAAGAACAATGATAATGATTATCATGATAATGATAAAGATAATAATAATAATGATAAAGATAATAATAATAATGATAAAGATAATAATAATAATGATAAAGATAATAATAATAATGATAAAGATAATAATAATAATGATAAAGATAATAATAATAATGATAAAGATAATAATAATAATGATAAAGATAATAATAATAATGATAATAATAAAGATAATAATAATAATGGTGATAACAATAAGAAGAAAGACGAAGATAATGATAATAACGATAATAACAATAACGATGATAATGATAGAACAATGATGATAATAATTATAATAATGTTCATGATGATTATCATTATTATAACATGGACAATATCTCTATCTAGATGATCAGTGATATTTCTATTGTCACTATCATCATCATTCATCGTATTGTTATAGTCTTCGTAATTGTTTTTATCACCATTATCATAGTTATTATCATTGTCAGCATTGTCATTGTTACAACCATTATTATTATTAATACTAACTTTGTCAGTATTAATATTTTTATCATCATTGATATTTTTTATTATGATTATCATTGTTATTATAATTGCTATTATTATTTTTGTTATTACCATAATTATTACTATCATCATTATCACTAACATCATCATCATTATCACTATTATCATCCTTATCAATATTATCATCATTATCACTATCATCATCATCACTATTATCATCATTATCACTACTATCATCATCATGATCACCATCATGACCACTCCCCACCATCACACTCTCTC
>NW_028234426.1:15781570-15784070 GCF_977035675.1 Penaeus japonicus | reverse complement strand
AGTCATGTCATTCGGCTGGTCAACTATGGCTAGAGTGAAGTAGGCACCATTTAGTCAGCATCACATAGGTCCCAACTTCAATCAGTGTTGAGTGTTGTTTGTGTACAATTCCTCGCAACTCATGTGGCGAGGAATGTTGGACTACATTGTGGGTAGGCCGGGGGTGGAATATGAAGATATTTTGCTGAATGCAAATAAAAAACGACCCTCTTCCTGACGAAATTCTTGGTCATTTTCTCTGGAACTTCACTACTTGCAACTATAAAGCCATCCCAGGTTCATAATGGCTCCTAGTCTCCTATATTTGGTATAAAGGACTAATCTTACATGGTAAATGACATAGGAAGCCTTAGATTATACAAGAACTTTATCATGAATCATATCTACTATGTACACCACGAGACTGCTCAGGTTTGACAACATGAACCACGCAATATGCATCACAAGTTCTGGTCTCTTCACCGAAGATACCTCCACTGCATGTGGCATTTGGCATTCCTGTGGTTCTTCTGAGGAGAAAGTATTGGAACTCGCAAGGGTTAAGGTGGTGTCCGTAAAGCCATTCAAGAAGATCGATGGGGAGGAACAACCCATTCAAACTCTTCACTTGAGTTTCAAGCCATATGTATCTAACCCCATGCAGTGTATTTACTAAATATAGGATCTTGCTGACATAAGGAGAATGGATTTAATATGATGTAAAATGTAACAGTGGAAGTCAACAAGATAATGATTGCTTCCTTCCAGGATCTTATTACCACTGCTGAGAAGCTCACCCAGCTTCTTATTTGAGAAATAGGTACTGGTTTTATCTCCTAGAGAATGCAATTCTTCGACTTTGCCTTACCAGAAAATGTATATCTCATGCTGGTTTGCTTGGATAACTTAGTTCTAAATTGAAAAAAGGAACGAGAAAAGAGAGCAAGAGCTGGAAATGGAGAATAACATTCTAGTCAGTGGCGTGCAGAGATGGTGCCTTGACCAGTGAGTGCCAAAAATATAGAGAGAAGTTTTAATTATTTCCATCACAAAACCTGGTAAACATGCCTCTGTACCAGTAAACTACAGTCTCATTTCTCTCACCTACTCCGTTTGCAAGCTGATTGAGAATATGATCGTCTTCTAGGTGGCATGGCCATTGGAAAAGAAAAACATGCTGACTCCACATCAGTATGGATTTAGAAAAAAGTTAGTTGCATCTTAGCATTGCACAGTCATTTGATCTCGAGAAGGCATACGATGCCACTTGGGAGCATGGAATCCTATTTAAGATATGTGATATTAGTTTAAGTGGAGTATTAACCCTCTTCGTACAAAGATTCCTTGGTGATAGGAGGGGCAGGGTATGAGCGGGAAGTAGCTTCTCTTACCTCGAAAATCAGAGGAGGGTCCATAAGGGAGGAACCCGGTTTGTCTCAATGACATATGCAGATTGCAGTAAATCAGGCTGTATAATGGGCAGCGTGGCATGGATTCAACTTCTCAATGAAGAAGACCAAAGATGAAATAAAATATTTTCATACAAGAAACCATTAAAAACAAAATATGATTATGTAAAGATTCTTCTTGTACTAAATATCATCCTTTGCGACCTGGCAGAAACCGAGGATTTTGCTTGCGAAAATATCCCTTATTGTCATTGTGGACAACTTTGTTGCTTGAAAAGAGTTCGTGTGACCGCAGCTGAAGGTCTGCTTGGTTTATTGGGTGAATGAACTTACTTAGAACGTAGTTATGCCAATGCTAATGATCTTCGAAGTTGATACGACAGATAAGCATTCAATACATTACGAAAGGAAGCATTCCATTCCCTATATTCCTTCTGATTAACAAATCATTACTTCTAGAATATCCAGTCGTGTAGCTGGCATTGTTTCTTGAAAACTTGTACTGCTGTGTATCATAATCCCTATTATCAGATGCAAATGTGCCGTATGTGCATGAAATAATCACTACAAAAAATACCACGGATCAAATGTTCAGCATTTCACAGACCCCAAAATTGTCACAGGACAGTGTGGGCATCAAAGTGCTTTTTAGCGGAGAAGCAAAACGTGAGCATTTCACACATCCCAAAAAAGTGTACAGTACATTTACGCACACGGACAAATATATGTATGTTTTGTATGTGTGTACAGCGTGTATGTATCGTGTATATGTGTGTATTTCACCTTGATTATTTATGTATCTATAGAACTGTTTTTTAACTAAGTAATTAATTGAAGGAGTTGAGTGATGTACCTGTCAGTAACATACAGCGTGTGAAATTATCTCCTTTCACAAGCGTGCATTATCTAATGATTGGGCTTGCATTCTTTATGAAGTCCACAATGCAGCGAGTGGCACATAAGCCAGTTCCAAAGCGTGCACGCGCTGCTCGACTAAGTGGAGTAATGATGGAAGCCCAAGAGCCGAATGATCGATGCCTTTTGTAAAAGACTAGCACAATAGCCTTGGTGATTCGTCACAAGTTGACGTTTAAGATCCCCTGCCCGGTCAG
>NW_028234426.1:15756570-15769070 GCF_977035675.1 Penaeus japonicus | reverse complement strand
CCATCGTTATTTTCATACAATTAATGTTATTAATATCAATAGTGATACTAGTATTTGAGAATAATGGTCATTAATTAATTAGGGTTCACGAATAAAGATGTAAACTCTTTTGGACATCTATTCAGGTGACTTGGCTTACGTATGGTGCAATTTGGTTTATCTCTGAAGTCATGTTCAGCCCAGTCTTCAGAATAAAGATTATGAAAGTCATGCATCAACTTCTTTCAATTTTCATGGTGGTCTCAATGTAATCAAGGTCAGTCAGCTGATGAACGTTGTTGTTGCCTCTGATATAAGAACAATACGGAGAGAGAGAGAAAGAGAGAGAGAGAGAGAAAGGGAAATAATAAATCAGTCATATGTTTTCCCAAATGGTCCCATTCTGTGCTCTTGGAAGATTTGCTTTGTTCTCTTTGTAAGCGACAGGTGGCAGTGAAGAGAGTTCGCTTTTAATGAGACTGGCACGACATCGACATTGACCAATTAGACAGCCCATACCTTTTATTTCTATTTATTTTTTTTTTTTCTCGTATACATGAACAGACCGCATTCCGACTCATATCCCGACGCCACGCGGCAGAAACCATCAAGAAAAGTTGATTTCCCCGAAGATCGAGGCCTGCCGACTCATACCCACTGACCTGCTCTGACCCAGGCGGGCGTGGAACCGCTCCAAGAACCACTTTTTTCCCGTCCACCATCACTGACCCACCTGCTGAACGTTTAAGTGCGCCGTTCACCGATGACCAAGTGGAGAGGAAAGGGAAGGTGGTGCATTTTACAAGGCATGCTCGTTTGTCAGGCATAAACACGATAATCTTTGATAGTTCGTTCTGCAGGTTCAGATTAGGCGAGGTGAGACCGGCATAATCGCGTGTTTTTGTAAATACTCAGGAGGAGTAACATCATACTGGAATGACCGACTGCGTGGTTCACAATATGTTATGGTGTTTTTTCTGGGAGAATGTTATGTAAATTTTTTGTTTGATTGTGCTGTAGCTTTACAATGCTATCTATATGGAAATTTTGATATAGCAATGATGTTCTTAATGGTAAATTGTACATTTATATCAGTTTATGATGATAATAATAGTAATGATAGCAACGATAAACAAATTATTTTCAAAACATAGATTATAATGATTATAATCACGATGATATGGACAATAATGATAATATCAATAGTGATAATAAGAAAATAATAATGCTAATTATGATGGTGATAATGATGATGATAATGATAATGATAATAGCATAAATAATCATTATGGTAGTTGTAGTATTAATGGCAATGATTAATAAAAATAAGGGTGATGATAATAATGACAACAACAATAATGACAATAGTATTATGATGATGTAATGATAGCATTAGTAATAATAATAAAAAAGTTAACAACAATGATAATAATGATAATGATAAGAACAATGATAATGATGATGCTGATGATAAGAACAATGACAAAAATAATGTTGATAATATTGATAATGCCACAGATAAAAAAATAATAACTGAAACAATAATGATTATAATATAATTATTGATAATAATGATGATCACAATGATAATACTGCTCTTACTAGTAATAAAGATAATAATGAGGATAATAACAATAGAAATAATGATAATAATCATAATGCTAATGATAATAGTTGTGATTATGATATGGATAATAGTAATGATAATGAAGATTATAATAGCTATCATTTTACCTTTATCATTAACCATATTATCATTATCAATTCTGTCATTATTATCATTAATATCTAATCATCATCATGTATATTTCATTATTAATGACATTATTGTTGTTATCGTTATCACCAGTATCATTATCATAATTATCATAGTGTCATAGTCATCATTATCATTAATTGCTATTATCTTTTTCATCATAATGAGGATAATAACAATAGAAATAATGATAACAATCATAATACTAATGATAATAGTTAATAACAATAATGATAATGATAATAACAATAATAATGATAATGATAATTACAATAATGATGATGATATTGATAATGATAATAACTGTAATAGTAATCACGATAACAATAATAATGATAAAAGTAATGATAATAACGATAAAAAGATTGATAATGATAGTGATGATAATGGTAATGATAATGATGATAATACTAACAAAGATCATGATAATAATAATAATTAGAGTAGTAATAATGATAATGATAACAATAATCAAGATAATAACAATAATGATAATGATAAGTAAGAATGACACTAATACCAAACACAATAATGACAATAACATTTATTATGATATTCATCATCACTGTCATGTTTTTTTTCATTATTGTCATTATCCTTATGATTATTATCACGATTATTTTTTTCATCATTACTTTTATGATTATTATATATCTATTACTTTTATCATGATTATCATTGTTACAATTATTATCATCATTGTTATCGTTATCAATATCATTATTAATGGTATAATCATAATTGGTATCTTGCTTATTGTTATTATCATTTTTATTATCATCATCTTTATTGACACCATCATTATAGTGATCATCATTATCATCATGATTATCATAATGACAATAATAGTATGATAAAAATACCGATAGCGATAATGATGATAGTAATGATTAATAATCATAATGATGATATCAATAACGTAAATGACGATAATGATAATAATCATGATAACATAACAAAAATAACGGTAATAGGAATGATGCCAATGATGATAATTGTAATGATGATTATTATTTTTCTTATCATTATTATTATCATTATTATTATTATTATCATAATGATGATATAATGATAACGATATTAATGATAATGATGATAATGATAACAATATAATAATAATAATAACAATAATAATAATGATAACAATAATGATAATAATAATGATAACTATAATGATAATGATAACTTTAATGTTAACTTCAATGATAATAGTGATAAAGATGATGATAATGATGATAATGGTATTAATGATAATAATTATGATAGTAATAATGATGATAATTATGATGATAATGATAATGATAGTGATAATAATGATAATTATCCTCATTATTATTAGTAGTAAATTAGTTATCACCATGATGATAAGTGTGATGATTATAATGATATAAGGGACAATGATTATAATAATGTTGATGTCAATTAACAAAAATAATGGTAATGAAATGACAATAAAAACAATAACAATTATAATGATAATTGTGATAAAAGTAATAAGGATAATGATAGTAAGACAATGATAATAGTAAAGATGATAAAGATAATGATGATGACAATAGTCATAATGATAATGAGGATAATAATGATGATGATGATAATGATAATAATAATGATTATATCAGTAATCGTGGTAATGATGGTAATACTAATGATAATGATAATAACGCAACGCCGATTTACCGACTTCTTCGGCAAAACTAAACCTTAAACTGTTCTCTTTGGTATGTCCAAGTCTGTTTGGTAAATAGTTCAATTGATTTTCGTAAACTTCAAAAGAATTAAAGATGTATTTCCTTAGTTGATAATGAAGCGATATAATTGCACATTGATGCCTCTTGCGTATATAAGCCAAAACATTTACCACTGTAGTGAATTATCCCCTGGTATCAGGCGGGTCATCCCGCAGATTTCGGGCCGCCTGTCCCCTGACGTCACAAGAATCTACGGACCTTTCCGCCCTGCAAGATGATTTGGCTTCGCTGTTCTGCGTGTGTGTGTTTATTTTTTTTTAATAAGAATAAAGTGCGTTTTTATGTTCCTTTGACTTACCTTTCTGATTGTTCCGTGTTTTCGTCTACATCTACATTTCTACTACTCTACACAACAAGTACTTATACACTGCTTACCTTATATTCTTTACTTACCTTACCTTGATCTTGTCTCTTTTCCTTCGACTATAACACCTTACTTTCATTTTTCATCTGTGTACCTCTTCCTGTTTTCTCTCGTTTCTCCACACGGATCCCTTCTTTCACTTTTTCCTACTTTCCTGTTTTAAGTCTTTTTATGCCCATTTTTTTGTATATGTTTGATTTCTAATTTTGTTTTATGTATTTTAAGTTTATTTTCAAAACACACCTTTTTTATTTTGATTATTATATATTGCATTATGGGTAAAACCTCAACATAAGCGCGGGAAGCTGCCACATAAAAGGTCAGGCCAGGGCGGTTAACAGGAGAGGATTCTTGGACTTGTGTAGTGGCAGACGACCTCTCTCTTGGATTTTACCTGGCTGACAGTTTCTCGTGCTGTGTGGTTTTACCCTCTTTTTAACAAGTAAGTGTATGGTGTGTTATTCTTGTATATTGGTTCTGTTTTCAAATGACTGTGCTAATAAATGTATAGTTTTGGATGCTCCTTTTTATGTTGCCTTTTTGTCAGCCAGTTTCTTTTAAACGGTGGCTACGGGATGAACTTGTATTCTTTCTTTACACCCGAGAGTCATCTTGTTGAAATGTGCCAGACCCACACATTAAATAATGACGTGTAGTTGGGTACCACGCTACCATTCTAAACATCTATTATAAACTCTACGGAGTTTATTAAATACCCACTACAGCGTATAGGTATTTTTGGTGGCAAGCGGTGGGATATGGCGCATTGTATGTGCTTTCAAAGCACCTGTTAAGCCTGATGACTCCTTGACGGTGTAACTGCTTGTTACGCTTAAGACGCTCATGTCTTCGCGCAGTCTTCACCCGTAGTCACCTGTTCGTCTGCCCAGAATCTTATTTTATGTTCTTTTAGTTTGTTTTATTTTGGCTTGTTTTCTGTGTGTTTTATTGTTTTATTTTTAGTTTATCTCAATGGATTTATTTTCTTATGGTTTCATTTTTCTGTGTCGATGTTTTATGGATGCGTGATTTGGTGTTTTATGGCTTTGTTTTGTACGTATTTTTCTGGTGTTTTATTTTTCGGTATTTGGGATCTTGGAGTATGATTGAGTTTTATATTTTTTGCTGTGAGTTTTTAGGGGTTCGATGTTGTTTTTTTGTGTGAAAATGCTTGAATGTAGAAAATGCTTGAATGTAGAAAATGCTTGAATGTAGTTATCTTAAATGTTTTTTGTAAAGGCTTATGTGCGACAGCTTTATGAAGGTTATGTGAATTTGTGATTTATGTTGTGATTGTTTTCATGTTTTGTGTTTTATGAGTGTCCGATTGTTTAGTGAATGTTTTAAGTTTAAATGTGTTTTAGGTTCCGTAGGTTTTTGGTTTTATAACTGTTTTATGAGTCTTTGTCTGTTTTATGAGTCTTTGTCTGTTTTATGAGTCTTTGTCTGTTTTATGAGTCTTTGTCTGTTTTATGAGTCTTTGTCTGTTTTATGAGTCTTTGTCTGTTTTAGTAAGTTTTTGGGCGAATGTTTTATATTTTCATGGGTGATTATTTGTTTTATTGAACTGTGCAAGTGTTTTTATGACTGTTTTATGTGATTTTGGTTCGGGTAATTTTACGAATGTTTTAAACGAATTGTACGTTTCTGATGTGTGTTTTCTGAGTTTTATTATGAATTTTTGCATATGTCCGTGTGAGCTAGGATAGTGCAGTGATTTTGGTGAATTTATTTAGGGTATCCTGTGTCCTCTTTAGTCCTAAAGTTGTGTTGGAGTGTTGTAGCTCTGGCTGTAGTGATTTTTAAGGCAAAATCAGCACAATTCAGACGCGAGCCATGGGTCGAAAGAACGGCGGAAGCCGTAATAATAGTCCTGCCCGTCCTTCGACGAGTCGGGCTACTGCTTCTGCTCCTCCGCTAGAGAGGGACTCCCCTTCAGGGCAGCCACTCGTGCCAGACTCGGGAGACCAAGGCATTGAGAGTCTTCCTGACCTTTCGGTGATGGAAGAGCTGTTTCAAAAGATCTCTCAGCTCACACTAGAGGTCCAGAGTCTGCGGCGGCAGAATAGTGAGATGGAGGCTCGTATGTCTCGCCCGTCCACACCTGTCTCCTTCGGAGAAACTCCTTCAGTTGAGTTTGTGGTGCAGAGGGATCCGATCCCCCAGTTTAAGGCAGAGGTTAGTTCTGCGCACCCCCTTAAACGCAATCAGGAGGTCGAAAGTTGGCTTCGAAGTGTTGAGAGCCACACTCGCCCTCAGACCGATGCAGCCTTCATTAAAGCTGCAAAGGCATCGTGTAAGGGTGCGGCAGAACTAATTGTGAATTCGCCCCTCTTTGACAACATTGTGTCATGGGTCGAGTTTAAGGAGAAACTGAGGCAGAAATTTAGGGGAACTGGCACTTCGTCTGATTTTTATCGTGTACTACATGGTCAGAAGCTACAACCAGGGCAAGCGCCCATGGATTTTTATTTGATTTTAGAGGGCATGGTTTATCAGGGATTACGTGATTACCCTCAGGCTATTGGTGACCCAGATGACCTGATTAGACGGGTCTTTTTGCAAGGGCTCCCTCGGTGGATCAGGGAAGCAGTTGTGATAAAGGAAGAGGTTGAGCTTTCAAATCTTGTCGAGACTACCCAGAGAGTGTGGAGTCTCAGGGAGAGTGAAGGTCCTGGGGTTGGCTCTCCTCTTAATAGATCGCCTTTCCGACCACGGGCTCTTGCAGCAGCCGAAGTTGATCATCCACCACGGAGGTACTGTCGTTACCATAAGAATCACGAGCATGACAGTTCAGAGTGTCGTGTGTTGAACGAGAGGAGAAAGTGTTTTGCGTGTGGTGAGCCAGGTCACTTTGCTCGACAGTGTCCCTTTGTATCACGCCAGGTCGGGAAAGGCAGCGTCACCGTTGCTGGCGGACAAAGAGGTGCTGTCAACCACTGACTGTTATGGTAAGAACTCTCAGAAACCTGTAGGTCGCCCAATGGTATATTTGATGGTTAATGGGTGCAGGATGCAATGTTTTGTCGACACAGGTTCTGAGGTGACCATTGCCAAAACAGTAGCAGCTGAAAAGTTGGGAATAAGGTGCGAGAAAGAAACCTGTAAAAGGGTGAAAGGGGTGTCTGGCAAAACTATTCCAGTTTTAGGTGAAAGTGCAGTAGTGTTTAATGTAAGTGAACAGATCCATGTGAAGCATAAAGTATGCATCTTGGATGATATTTCCTTTCCTGGAGAAGTCTTGCTGGGTATGGATCTTCTTAGACGCTTCAACTTCAGGCTGGAGTGCTTTTCCGATCCTGATAAGATGGATGTTCTGGTTGTGCAAGGTATTAAGTTCCCTGTCAAGTATACAGACTCTCGGTCATTACAGGTAGTTCTTGTTGAAGTACATCCTCAACGGTCAAAGTTACTACCTTCTTCACAGGTGGCACATGTTGCTGTACCTGTTTGTGTACCCCCATGCAGTGGGCGGTTCATTAAATGTAGCGTTCCTCGAAGATTGCAGGCTGCCAAGGAACTTCTGGTTTCTGGTATTGAGTGTCCCTTGGTGGTGCCTAGGTCTCTACAAGCGGTGAAGAATGGGCGCATTAATGTATGGGCAGTAAATGAGACTGCACGCCCAGTTAGGTTGAGTAATGGGCATAGGTTAGCTATAGTTGATAATGTATTACAGGTTTTCTCACTTGAGGCTGGAAGCACAGATGTAAATGGTCATACTCCGTCAACTGCAGAAAGTGTTTGCGAGGCTGTGAACAGTGATAGTGTTTGTGATGAAAAATGTGGAGGTGCTAATATAGTCACTAAGGGTGCTATTAATAGTACAGTGTCAAGTGAAAGTGCAATTTTTAACAATGGTGCTGAAAAGAAAATTGCCAGTGTTAGTAAGACTCCTTTTCAGTATGCTATAGAGGAGCAAACGTTAGGAGCTGAGTTATTTATTGGTGAGGATGGTGATGTATCTAAACCTGAACTTGCCGATGGCTTCATTGACGATGACTTTGATAGTTTTGATGCTGTTGGAGATTTTGGTAATGCAGGTGATTATATCCTTTTGCCAGATATTGATTTGCCTCCTTGCAGTGTGGTGGCACAAGTGCCAATTGAACAGACAGCCACTACCACTTGTTGTTCTGAGGATGAGGTTCGGCCAGGTAATCCTGAGTTTAGTGACATTTTAGCCGAGTTTGACCTTGGTCACCTCAGTCTTGAGCAACAACAGCAAGTTAGACAATTGCTGGCAAAGTATGTATCTTTGTTTGATGCTCAGGCGAAACTGGGCACAGTACCTGGCATTTCTCACAACATTAAGACTAAGGAGGGTGAAGGTCCATTATGTGTACGACAGTGGCGCCTTCCAGAAGCGTCTAAAAAGTTCATTCGTGAAGAGTGTGACAATATGCTTGCACAAGGGGTGATTGAACATTCCACCTCCCCCTGGCATTCCCCAATCGTTCTGGTTAGGAAGAAGGATGGGTCAACCAGATTTTGCATTGACTATCGGAGTCTCAACAGTATTACAGAGCAGGATGCCTATCCAATGCCACGCATTGATGAGCTCATAGATCAGCTCCATGGAACTATGTGGTTTACTGCTCTGGATGCTCGCAGTGCCTATTGGACTGTGGATGTGAACCCAGATGATAGGCCAAAGACAGCATTCTCGGATGGGCACCGTCTCTTCCAGTTCAGGAAGTTGCCATTTGGGTTAGCAACTGCCCCCTCAACCTTTCAACGGGCTGTCAACTGTGTGCTGTCATCTGTTTTGGGCAAACATACCATTGCCTACTTGGATGATGTGGTAGTACACAGTAGTAGTTTTACTGAGCATCTAAAACATTTAGATGAGACTTTGGCACTCCTTTTAAAAGCAGGATTCAGGCTCAACAGGAAGAAGTGTGTATTTGCAACCGACACATTTAAATTCCTGGGTTTTAAGATCTCGCCCAAGGGTGTAGAACCTGACCCAGATAAGGTGTCTGCTATTCAGAAGATGCCTCAGCCTAGGAACCAAAAGGAGGTGCGTCGCTTCCTTGGGTGTACAGGCTTCTTCAGGCGGCATATTGAAGGGTATGCCAAACTTGCAGCACCACTTACCAGCCTAACTCGCAAGGATGTTAAATTTGTCTGGGGCCAGCAGGAAGAAGTTGCTTTCCAGGCCTTAAAGAAGGCACTTGTCACAACACCAGTCCTGAGCAAACCTGATTTCGACAGACCTTTCGAGGTCCATACCGATGCATCAGGGGTTGCAATCGGTGCGTGCTTAATGCAGTGTGATGATGAGGGTCGCCTGCAACCTGTTGCATATTTCAGCCGCAAACTCAGGGATGTAGAGACAAGGTACCCTGCAATTGATTGTGAGGCACTTGCAGTAGTTGAGGGAGTTAGAGCCTTTGACTGCTAGGTGTATGGGCGTCGTTTTTACATCTACACTGACCATAGGCCTTTGACCTATGTGTTCAGCAGAAAGACTAAGAGTTTGCGCATGACTAGGTGGTCACATGAACTTGGTTTTTATAACTATGTTCTGAAGTATAAACAAGGGACCCAACATCGTGTCCCAGACCAGTTGAGTCGTATAGTGGCTGCAACAGAGGAGTTGCACACTCGTGATCCAGCTGATTTACGTCGTCACCAGCTTGAGGATCCCCTGTGGAAGGAGGTGATTGGGTACTTGGAGGAACGAAACTTGCCACGTCGTCGTATCCCCTTGACTCTTGAGGAGTTTGAGCTTCGAGACGGAGTTCTTTATCATGTCCGTCACCTCCCAGACCGAGTGCTCCATCAGCTTGTTGTGCCAAAATCACTTAGGGGTTCTGCTATGCAATTAGCTCATTCAAATGCAACATCAGGGCACCCTGGAGTTTACAGGACATATTGTAAGCTTAGGGATTACTTTTACTTCCCTAACATGCTGGCTGCAGTTAAAGAGTACGTTAGTACTTGTCGTTCCTGCCAGAAACGCAAAGGTTTGGCTTACCGTGCTCCCCTTGCTGCTGCTCCACAAGCCAGTTACCCACTGGAAAGAGTATCTGCTGACCTTATGGAGCTGGAAGTGACCTCTCGAGGTAATAAATATGTACTTGCATTTATTGACCAATTGACACGCTATGTTCAATTGATTCCTCTGCCATCCAAGGATGCAGAGACCGTGGCTGATGCTTTCATTAATCAGTTTGTGACCATTTTTGGGCCACCCCGTCTTTTGCAAACGGACAATGGCCGGGAATTTAAGAACAATTTATTTAAAAGAGTCTGTGAGTTGGCCAGTATCCAGACTACCTTCACAACTGCATTCCATCCCCAAGCTAATGGGATGATTGAACGGACGAACAGGGTGGTAAAGAATGCTTTGGCGACCCTTCTCGAGGCCTCACCTTTGGAATGGGACGAACTCTTACCATATGTTCGTTTAGCCATGAACAGTGCAGTACATCGCTCGGTAGGTGATCAACCTCTCTACCTTTTGACTGGACACATTGGCACTTATCCTGTGGGCAACACTAATTATGAGGAGACCGATCATGAGGCAGTGCAATCCTTTTCTGCCAGATTAAGGAGAGCTAGAGAGATTGCCGTGGAGACTTCAACACAGGCCAGAGAAGGATGGGCTCGGGACTATAATAGGCGTACCCGAAAGTCCACCTTTGCTGCTGAGGTTGGTGATTTGGTCCTGTTTAAGGATTTCTCATGTATGGCAGGTGCAGGACGACGTGCAGCACTTGGACCCCGTTGGTTTGGCCCGGCCCGCATTTGTAAGAAGACCGGTCCTGTAACACGGTTGGTCAGAGTGCTTTCTCCCCCTTACAAGGAGAAGATATACCACCTTAATCAGCTAAGGCCTTACAGGACCAATGACGAACTCCACCTACCAGATGAGGCAGAGCTAGATGAGGATGTGGACGATCCGCCTCCTTTGGATAATTTACCAGATGGTGATGGAGATCCTGCAATCGCTCTGCTGGCCTCCTGGTGCCGACCTCCTGATGATGGTTAGCTTGCATTGGTCTCCCTCTTGTATAATGCCCCTTGTTTTGTGCCAGTGAGAACTTCTGTGAGTGAAGTGCTGTGTTGAGTGAAGTGCAGTGTAGTGGAAAAGCTATCTTTGAAAATGAGGTAGCATTGTGTTAATGAGTTGATATATGTTTGTTTATTCTTCCAGCCCAAGTCGAGATGATAGGTGCTGCACGTTCCAGGATCGTGTATGCCTACACTTTCCCAACGTGTGGTTGGTCTTTTCTTTTATTTTAATCTTAAGTTTGTAATTTTAAGCTATTTAAGTTGATTTCTCTTGTGTTTTAGTTTTAATTTTGATTTTGTATAATTCTTAAGTCTGTAGATTTTAAGTTTAATATTTAAGCTTTATGTTTAAGACCCCTAATTTTAAGTTTATTTATTATAAGGTTAATTTTAAGTTTTTCTGTATTTTCGTTTATTTGAGTTTCTATTATGTAATTTTTTAAGTTCATGCTTTTTTAGTTATTTTGTTTTCATGTACTGGGCCTATTGTTTCTTTTACTTTCTTTTCGGTTTAATCTATCTCTTTTCTATCCTTTCAGCTTTGGTGTGATTGCTTACTGGTTTCGTCGTCCTTTCCCTTCTTCACTTTCGTCCTTCGCTGCCCTTCTTCCCTTCCGGTCGTGCATCCGTATCTATAGATTTATCGGTGGCACTTTCATAAGGACTTTACTCTTATACAGGATGAACACAGTAAATGCCATACACTAATTCCAGTCTTTTGCAGGTGCGATGTTTTCCTATGCTTTACGGCCCTTGAGTCCATCCGCAGTGTGCAGAGCCGCCCCTCCGGAGGGTCGTGGACGGTCGTGGTGACCTACTTGGTTCTTCCGACCCGAGGATCCGGTGGTGTGGCCTTCGACCGACTCCTCTCGTCGCCTCTCTGCTTGCCCCTCCGATGCTGCATGACCCTGTCTGCTCAGCCGAGAGTGGCTGGACCGGGCCGCATGCTAGGGTCCTCAGAAGCAGGCAGTGGCCGTTCTGTGTGCGTCGAGGCCGAGAGCGAGTCGTTCGAAGTCAGGCGGGGAGGGAGTTGTAGTGAATTATCCCCTGGTATCAGGCGGGTCATCCCGCAGATTTCGGGCCGCCTGTCCCCTGACGTCACAAGAATCTACGGACCTTTCCGCCCTGCAAGATGATTTGGCTTCGCTGTTCTGCGTGTGTGTGTTTATTTTTTTTTAATAAGAATAAAGTGCGTTTTTATGTTCCTTTGACTTACCTTTCTGATTGTTCCGTGTTTTCGTCTACATCTACATTTCTACTACTCTACACAACAAGTACTTATACACTGCTTACCTTATATTCTTTACTTACCTTACCTTGATCTTGTCTCTTTTCCTTCGACTATAACACCTTACTTTCATTTTTCATCTGTGTACCTCTTCCTGTTTTCTCTCGTTTCTCCACACGGATCCCTTCTTTCACTTTTTCCTACTTTCCTGTTTTAAGTCTTTTTATGCCCATTTTTTTGTATATGTTTGATTTCTAATTTTGTTTTATGTATTTTAAGTTTATTTTCAAAACACACCTTTTTTATTTTGATTATTATATATTGCATTATGGGTAAAACCTCAACATAAGCGCGGGAAGCTGCCACATAAAAGGTCAGGCCAGGGCGGTTAACAGGAGAGGA
>NW_028234426.1:15724070-15744070 GCF_977035675.1 Penaeus japonicus | reverse complement strand
CACGAATTTCTAGCGGAAGCGTCATAGTGTATGAAATGCGTCTTTTAAGCCGGTGTTGAATATTGACTACACTTGAAGAAACACAATATATCCACGTTGCCAATTACCGCAATGATAGCAAAGGCCCGACCCGGCGTCATAGCAAAAGATAATCAGTATCGATTGAGTTCCGGCCAAGAGCACTGTCTCCGGACGATAACCTCCTGAGTCGAGTAGCTGGTCTCACCATGAGTCCCATGAGGCTCCCGGGTTCCCTCGCGCTGCTGCTCCTCCTCAGTCTTCAATCTGGTAAGTGCGACCTCGTCCGAGGGCCAAGTGCTGGTTTGGTGACCTCAGATGTAAAATATACCGAAACAATTCAAAACACACATTCTATGTACGTGGACACCGAGTTTCTTAGGCCTGGTAAGTTTACAGACGTTATATTTCATTTTTAATATTACATCAGAATGTTTTTGTTTGCCTTTTTTAGTACGCCATAGAATCTTGCCCATTTAATGATTTTCCTGTTTCAATAATTAGATTGATATGAATTTTCAACAAATAGCTCTTTGCACCTAAATTAGTGATGTGATCTCTCCTGTAGTGCTCTTGAGTACGAGAGTAAGGGACAGCTAAATAAGACGAATAGAGAGGGAGAGAGATAGAGGTAGGCAGGAAGAGAGGGAGGGAGGGAGGGAGGAAGGGAGAGAAGGAGGGAGAGGGAGAGAGAGAGAGAGAAAGAGAGAGAGAGAATAAGAGAAAGAAACAGAGAAAGAGGGGGAGGGGAGAGAAACAGACAAACAGACAGACACCGCGAAATTTGAACAGAAAGAGAAAGAGATGAGAGAAAAGAGAAAAACGGCGAGAGACAAAAAAAAGTCGCACGTACTTATCCCATTTCGTATCCCTTCCCACTGACTCGACCAATGACACTAACATTTAATCTATCTAATTTCTCCCTCAGGTTGCCGGGAGTTTCTCCACGCGAATTTTCAACACAAAGACGAAATCAGTTTGGACACTTACCTCGACACCGGCATTGGTTACCTGCCCAATCTGACACAGGTGACACCACCGAGTTGCTTCATCGCCTCATTCAGGATACAGTACTCATCATTCACCGAGTACTCATTATTCACCCAGTACTCATCATTCACCGAGTACTCATTATTCACCCAGTACTCATCATTCACCGAGTACTCATCATTCACCCAGTACTCATCATTCACCGAGTACTCATCATTCACCCAGTACTCATTATTCACCGAGTACTCATCATTCATCTAGTATTCATAATTCAATGAGTACTCATTATTCACCGAGTACTCATCATTCATCTAGTATTCATAATTCAATGAGTACTCATCATTCACCGAGTACTCATCATTCACCGAGTACTCATCATTCATCTAGTATTCATAATTCAATGAGTACTCATCATTCGCCCAGTAGTCATCATTCACCGAGTACTCATTATTCACTGAGTACTCACGATTCACCGTAAATTAATCACCTTTTCTACGGCTGTGATTTGGATAATAACCTTAACACTAATGGAACTACCATTATCGAAATTACTTGTATTGTCATCATCTTTATTATCATTGTTGTTATTATCGTTAATATCATATTGATCATTCTTTCGTTATCATATTTGCCGTTATCCTTACTATCATTATTAGTATGAATATCATCATCATCCTCTTTAATGACATCGTCTTTATTGCTTACATCGTCAAGGTTTATTTTCATTTGTAATTACATTTCTATCATGATCATTATATCTATAATCATTATCGTTATCGTTACTATTGCCATCATTACAATTATAATGAGGATAATGATAATTAGTATCATTATTATTATCATTATCATCATCGTTATCATTACTATCATTATCATTATTATTATTACCATCATCATTATCATTATCATTATTATTATTGTTATCATCATAGTCATTATCATGATTAACATTATTACTATCATTATTATTACTGTTGTCATTATCATTATCATGACTATCATTATCACTGTTGCTGCTGTTGTTTTCATTATCATCATTGTTATCTCTTTTATCTTTACTATCGCTATGTGTTCATTATCATCGTGATCATTATCATTATTATTATTATTATTATTATTATAGTTGTTATCATTATCGTTATCACTATTTATTATCATTGTTATTATCTTTATTATCATCATCACTATTATCATTATCATTACTGTCATTATCAACAATTATCATAATTATTGTTATTGGTAATGTTATCAGTATAATCATTATCATTATCATTATTTTATTATCATTATCACTATTTATATCATTATCATTACTCTTATTATTATTATCATCATTATCATCATTATTATTATCATTATCATCCTTACCAATATCAAAACATCGTTGTCAATATGATTATTACTATCATCATCATTATCATCATCTTCATCCTCATCATCACCACCATCAGCAACAACATCAGCATTATCACCATCACTGTCACCATCATCATCATCAAAACCATCATTATCAACACCATCAACATCATCATGACCATCATCATACCACCATAACCATCATCATCACCACCATCAACATCATCATCATCACCATCATCATACCACCATAACCATCATCATCACCACCATCAACAGCATCTATAATCATCTCTGTCAATGATATTACTGTTTTTGTACTCATCATCATTATCCTTATTGATATCATAATATCACAATTATCATGAAACATGATTTTTGTTTCACCATTGCCGTTTATTATCATCAATGCCATTATAAGATGTTACTAATATCACCATTGCTGTTGCCATTCCTTTTTATCTAACTGCAACTATCTTTCTTCCCTCACTGTTTGATATTTACAAAGGAAAAGGCGTAGAAAGATTGGGTGTTATTTTTTAATGTGAGTTTAAAAGCCAATCTAATTTGCAAATAGCATGCAAGCAACACCTTCCGGAAGTAAGAGTGTTTGATTCCCAAAGAAAAGCGACAAGGATTATCTGGCCACCAAATGCTTAAAAAAAAAGTCACAAAATACGTTCCATTTGTCAGTTACAGTTTCCTGAGAAGTGTTGCTTGCTTCACATGTTCTGATTTTGTATCTTCGTGAAGATATATACATGTTTGTTTGTTTGTTTGTTTTTCATCGAGTAAATAAATTCTGTTGATTCTTGTTGTATTTTCTAGAGTTGTAGTTGATTCAGGATGTTAGGATTTGGATGATTTTGTTAACGTTATATTATAATGATTACATTCCTTCCGTTCCTTTCGCAAAGGAGAACATATATTCAGACAATTTTATTCTAAACAAAATATGAATTACATGAGTTTGTAGAAGTTCGATTATATACACAGCAATACAGTTGACAATACATGTACGTTCACTAAGTATGCAGACTAGGAATATAATCATATATGACATATACATCAGGCATATATGTCACGTTGCTTTTCTCTCCAGGAGGCCAAAGGAGAGTATCAACTAACATGGATATGCACTTTGCATTTCCTTTGTCGTTGCAGCTGAGCTTATGTGTGCATATGAAGCCGTACCGCCGCGCCGCCCGCATCCCCCTGCTCAGCTATTGGGCCGAAGACGATGACAACGAAATTCTCATAAGTAAGATTTATCATGTATTTCCCTAATTTTATGTTTAGATTAGACATGGACACAACCAAGCGACTACGTTTGTATACGTACGCACATACTGTGAATAAACTGTATACAAGTGGGTATACACAAGGTTAAAAAAAATATATCGGTACACAATATGTGTGAAACATTATGATATTACGGAACGAAGTCAATCATATTGACTGAGCGGTTTTTGCTATTAAGAACCAGTTACATCCAGTCAGACAAACATCGAATATCAATAGCTCTTTATTCTATATTTTTATCGTGTTGACATATATATATGCCTAAGTGTGTGTGTGTTTGTGTTTCTGTTTGTGTGTGTGTGTTTGTGTGTGTGTGTGTGTGTTTGTTTTTGTGTTTGTGTGTTTGTGTTTGTGTGTGTGTGTTTGTGTGTGTGTGTGTGTGTTTGTTTTTGTGTTTGTGTGTTTGTGTGTGTGTGCTTGTGTTTGTGTGTGTGTGTGATATTTGAATGTATGTATCTTATATTTTTAAACTGAAGTTGAATTGGTGTTTATCATCCAAGCTTTAGCAAGAAATTCCTTTTCTGACCTTGCCAGGTTACGCCCTATACGATGATACTTTGTCAGTGAGATGCTGCCGAGAGCAAGTGAAGGAGACCTTACATGTGCTCTTGACACTCCATATGTGGCACCATATTTGCGTGTCGCTTGATCTCGCTTCTAGAACACTCTACATCGCTTTCGATGACATGGTAAGCATAGATATTTTTAAATAAAGAAATATAATAATTTAGTTTTGCTAAACATGTAATTAGAACACTGTCATATATTTCTCCCTAATAGAAATATATCTATATCTATATCTCTATATATATACATATATATATATATATATATATATATATATATAGAGAGAGAGAGAGAGAGAGAGAGAGAGAGAGAGAGAGAGGGGGGGGGGGGAGACGAGCGCGCGCGGGATCAACAAACTGGCATCAAAACGATTGAATAATGTCATACCTGCATGATGATGTTAAGCAAATTTCCAAGACGATCCTCACTGCCTGCATGAACATAGCAGGGCTTGGCTCCCCTAGCTCCCCGGCTCCACTTAGGCTTAGCTAAAAAGGTGAAAATCCCTGGCTTGAATCTGGTTTCAGGCTCAGGTAAGGCTAGTGGCACCCCGGCTTGACCCGAAGCTTATCCAGTTCATTTCTGGTTCTTCGTCTTCCCGTATCTGCCTCGTTTCCACTTGTCATTTGTGGGGAACCATTATGTTATTCTCCTGGCCATATGGCAACAGGTTGTCTATTAACTGCCGCAGTCTCTTGATCTGTGATGATAGTTTTATTCCTTTTTTTATTCTAATCCGTGTTTTTATTTTCTAAGTTCTTTTTTGTTCTGTTTTGTCCCTTCTGTTCTGTCCCCTCTTCTCGCAAAGGCTGTTGGAGATTACGTTGTTTTTGTTTATATTAATTTTAAGGCCGACTATTTTCTGTATAATTTCAAAAAACATTTTCCGATGTGTCAGCATCTTCGGCAAATAGTGCGGTATCGCTGGCGAATCGTAGAGGACTAAGAAAATCGGTGTGCCCGGCTGCCCCTTGTCTGTTTCTCTGACTAGCTATTCAAGTGAACAGGTAAACATTTTTGGTAACATGGCATCTCGTTTTACTCCTCTTTTGATGGCGACTAGATCGCTCTCTTCTTGTAGTCGGGTTTTGAATGTTTCATTGTCATATATGTTAGTAGATTTCCATGATTTGCTAGTGGCTTTATGAGGGCTTGAGCTTCCGTGTTGTTAGAAACATTTCATAGTCTACGAATACTATGAACACAGGATAATGTGAATAGAGCTAATTATTGAATCTAAAGCTGGCTTGTGCAGATGGATGTTCACTGGCCAGTGTGTTTCGTTAGCCTAATGACAAGTACTTACGTTAATGTTTTGTAAAGGATAGATAATATGCTTATTATTTTGCATTCGTTGAAGTTTCTCTTATCTCCTTATATTTTTCTTTAATTCTTCTGGTAATTTCCCCCTAACAAGAGTAACATTTCTGCAACTACTTTGTCCTTTCCTTGTAATCGACCACTTTTCACAGATCTTTTAGGGCGCTTTCAATCTCCGCTTCCATAAACAGTACTATTGGTTCTTCATCGTCTGTTATTCCGGGTGTAGTCATGGCTACATCTTTCGGGCCAGAATTTGGTTCTTTTTTTGCTGAATGTCACATCACTTTTTCTAGGTCGTTCATGTTTTCTCTATCTCTATGTCTCTCTCTATCCATCTATCTATCTATCTATCTATCTCTTTCTCTTTCTCTCTCTCTCTCTCTCTCTCTCTCTCTCTCTCTCTCTTCTCTCTCTCTCTCTCTCTCTCTCTCTCTCTCTCTCTATATATATATATATATATATATATATATATATATATATATATATATATATATATATATATATATATATATTTCTCACTCTCTTTCTCTGGCCGTTCTCTTTCCCGCCGCACATGCTTTGTGACCTCTTTTTGTATGAAATCCATTCAGAAATATTTGGTTTTAATTAAAATCGTTTGTATCGGTGGTCCAATGGTCTTGGTTCTTGGACTTTTCTTTGTAATGCATTCATATGATTCAGTTGCTTTTCCATCTGGATTCTTCCATGTCTATCTTTTCTTTTTCTCCGTTTCCTTTTTCTTAGAGGTGTTCCAATACCTATTCGCTCTGCTGGTCATGTTTCCTCGACCGTTCTCCTGTGTAGGTGGTGTTGATGTTGTCTTTTTGGATCTATATTGATGTATTTAGTTCTCTCCTATTCCAATGGCAGTGACTCATGGAAAATGGAGAATTGGCTGAACACATGTTAAGTTAGGATCGTTGTAGCGGTATATTACGACAGACAGGTATGTGTGTGTGTGTGTGTGTGTGTGTGTGTGTGTGTGTGTGTGTGTGTGTGTGTGTGTGTGTGTGTGTGTACATATATATACTGTGTATATATATATATATATATATATATATATATATATATATATATATATATATATATATATATATATATATATATATATATATATATATATATAGAGAGAGAGAGAGAGAGAGAGAGAGAGAGAGAGAGAGAGAGAGAGAGAGAGAGAGAGAGAGAGAGAGAGGGAGGGGGGGCACTGCTATTGGAATAGGATATTTTTGTTGCTATTATCATAGTATTGTCTTTTCAGCTGGTCGAAAGAAGAATAGAGGTGAACGAGACATCGCTGGGCGAGGAGCAGCAGCTGCGGGTCCGCGGCGGAGGGCGGCTGGTGGTGGGGCAGGACTTGGACAACGCCGAGGGCGGCTTCTCCAAGGAGCAAGCCTTGTCGGGCGAAATCGCGCACTATCAGTTCTTTCAGACTGCTATTTCTCGGGAAGAAATGAAAGCCTTCATAGAGTGCAAAGATGACATACCATATCAGCCCATGATTTCTTTGAACGACACATTCTTGGAAAATCATGGGCCAGTACCTATGGCACATATTCCCGCCTCCGAAGTCTGCAAGAGAGATGTGAATTTCTTTGTGTTATTTCCTTTTGTAGCAACTGAAGACGTTGCCAGCGCTTTGTGTCGGAAACTGAAAGGAAGTATGGGTGTTCCGGCGACCCCTGAAGAAAATAATATGGTTTTTGACAGATTTCGACATTTTTCTAAAAAGTGTAAGTGTAACTGGTCAACTCTGTACTGGATTGGAGTTAAAGGGAACATTTCCTCCGGCCGATGGGTACGCGAAGGCGACGGGAAAGCCATATCATGGCACAACGCTGTAGCAGGTTGGAATGAGCCCAAGGAAGGCTTTCAATGCATGGGGGCAGGAGACGAAAAATTCCCTTACGTTTGGTTTTCTTCCTCATGCAAGGAGACAATGTGCACAATGTGTAACTTCACGTTTCCCCCAAAAGTGAGAGTGCGCGGGCTGTGTGCGACCTCGCTCTTCGACAACGTCTTCTACATCCGCGGTTACACGAACCAAGAACCCCACTTCGAGGGCGAGTTCTCTAGCAACCTAGTGTGGGACGGCGCCACGTGGGTCATGTCCAGCCTGCGACAGGAGACTGCCGTGGCGAAAATGGACATCGACAGAGTGAATGCATTCCCAGTAGGTCTTCACGACTGGAGTGTTCAGGGAGACAAATGTGGAACTGAAAAGGTGAGCAGGGACTCAGAACTCCAAGGGGCTCGGTCGTGAAACATAACGAGATAAAATTGATACTGTATATGTGGTGTGTCCATGTTTTTTAGTGTTTCTTCTGCGCGTGTTTAGCAAACTGATATAGCTTTTGAAACCAGCATGGGGGGCAGATTATAAATGAATTGACGTCTCAGTACTTTCTAACACAACTATCAAATGATTCCTTTCCTTATTATACATTTTTTATTACTATCATCTCTATAAATTCTTCAAATCCATTTATGTTTTTCAACATTTTAGATATATATATCTCCTTAGAAAGGAGATGCCAGTATGAAAATATGTTAAAACCGCGAAGTCATAAAGCGATGGATTCTGCTTAACAGGAGAAGCTCCTGCTGACGGCGTGCGCCGAGGGGGAGTACACGTGTGCCAGCGGCGACTGCATCCAGAAACACCAGTTGTGCGACGTCTCCCCGGACTGCGCTGACGAAAGCGACGAGCTCTTCTGCGACCCCGTGGAGGTCCCTCGCGGCTACACGGCCGGGCTCCCGCCTCCGTCGGCCACGTCAGACTCGCTCGCGCTCAGCGTCAGCATCAACATCACGTCCGTCAGAGAATTCAATCTGGTAGAATTCAGAATCAATATTGACGTCCAGATCGAAGTGACGTGGTACGACTCGAGACTCACGTACAAGAACTTGAAGGAGGACTACCACACCAACAAGGTCAAGAAGCCCTACCCCACCTGGTGGCCGGAGATGCGCATAAGGGACAGCACGGGCAGCGTCACCGAAAGCGTCCTGCATCACGACGCCATGTATGTGGACCGCAACTCGGCGCCGCTGCCGGACGACACGAGGCAGATTCTGGAGAGTAAGGCCGATGGATAGATATGTATATATATATATATATATATATATATATATATATATATATATATATATATATATATATATATATATATACATATATATATACATATATATATATATATATATACATATATATATATATATATATATATATATATATATATATATATATATATATATATATATATATATACGTACGTGTGTGTGTGTGTGTGTGTGTGTGTGTGTGTATGTGTATATGTACATAATATGTATATATATATATATATATATATATATATATATATATGCTAGGGTCAAGCAGCTCCTGTCTTGCAGGCAATCGCATGTATTTGCGAGTGCCATCAATGCGAGGCAGGGGTTGCGTATATCCTCCCACCACCCCTGTGGCTTCTGAGCATGGTCTCAGTGCACAGCTTCCCCTTGTTGGACTCCGTGGTGGGTGGGGGCGTGGGAGGATGAATTGAACACTACATATATGGCATCTCATTCTAAAAAACCCCTGACTGACCCCCACGTTGACGAACCTGGCATGAAGATGACCAAGGCTGTCACCTTGGAACCTTTTAAGGTCCTTGGTGACAAAAGTAAAAAGTTGGGAAAGGCTCTGGCGTCGGTTCAGAGAAAGCCTACCCAAGAGCCTCGGGCTGGACCCTCCAAACCAGCCCTTGGCACTGACAAGTCTCTGGCGTCGGTTCAGAAGACGAGTCAAAGTAAAAATGGAAGCCAGACAGGACCCTCCAACCCTGCTGGCCCCACTGCCAAAATTCCGGCGTCGGTTCGGAAGGCAGGCATTAAGCGTCCTCGGCCGGCTACAGACTCGGAGGGCGAGTCTGTAGCCCCGAGTCGGTTCCCCCAGTTTAGGGTTCCCCCTAAACCGGAAGGATTCGACAACGCTTATCAGATGGTACGGGCTCTGGAAACCCAGAGACAGTGCCGTCTGACGATTAGAATTGCCAAAGACAAAGGCATGATAATCATCCCTAAGGACCAGTCCACTCTCACCTTCCTCCAGGAGACTGACAAGCTCCAGGACGGACGGAAGGTGAGTTTGGCGGCCCTGACTTCTGACGAGAGGAAGTCCAAGATGGTGCTTCTTGGCTTCCCTCAGATGTATGACCTTGAGGTCATCACCGCCCATCCCAAGGTGGTGGGAGCTTCCCGACTTTCCAAAGGGAAGCACCCAACCAGGCAAGTCCTGGTCACCTTGAAGGGAGCCCCAGTTGCGTCCTTGGACCTTGGTAATTGGGGCTCCTACAACCTCAGGACGTATGTCCCTGATCCACTCCGTTGCTTCACGTGTCAGAAGTACGGACACCACCAGGCCACTTGCTCTGCAAAGCCGAAGTGTGGTGTCTGTAGTCAGGCACACAGCACGGAGGTGTGCCTCAAAGCACACAAGGAGGGCAAGCGGGACACTACTGCCAAGTGTCCCAACTGCCACAAAAAGCACCATGCCTGGAGCCTCGGATGTTCTGTCAGGAAGGAAGAGGCTCTACGGCGACAAGAGGTCGTTGCAAAACGACCGGACTTTGTTCCTGCCCCTCCAGGCACTTACGTCTGGGGGCAGAACAAAGGGGTAAGGGCTCCCCCCCCTCCTAAGAGGAAGGAAGCACCGCCCAAAACAAAACCACCACCGGATACCTCCAACACAAAGGAGTTTCCGGCCCTGGTGGGTGTTCCAAGACGGAAACAGACCCGGAAGGGGTCTGGGAACACACCAAAGGCCAACCCAAGAGCGGAGAGTCAAACTCTGTTTACGGAGAATGACTTGACGCTCCTGCTGACGGCAGTTGTCACAGCAGTTGCGTCAGCATTGGGACGGACCAGTGAAGAGACGGAGAAGGCAGTCGAGGTCGCCGTCACGGCAATGACCCAGACTATCGCTGCCCTGAAGGAAAGGGATGTAAGGCCCAAGGCCTCTACACCCAATCCAATTCAGGGAGAGACTCCTCTCCCCACAAACCCCCAGGGTGAGACTTGTCTCCCCACCCAACCCGCGGCCAAGACCACACTGGCAGAGCCTGAACCCAAACCCCAAAGGGCGAGGAAGCCACGACCATCCAGAGTGAAGGTCAAGGCGACCAGGGGCTCTCCACCTCCCAGGAGACCCAGCCCTTCTAATGGCTCGACCTGTCCTGACGACAGTGACGAGTCCAGTGAGGAAATCACGATCAGTGAGGAACTCACCAAGGAGTTGTCAGACTCCGAAATGTCTGACGTTACCCACACTGGGGCGTCAGACACTGAGACTGATTATGTCGACGTCATTGACGACGCAGACTTAATGGACTCAGATTAGCACAATGGCTCCTAATCTAAGCATACTGCAGTGGAATATCAACAGCTTTTCTCGGAGGAATGCCCTTCTCCACGCGATCGTGCGATCTCGGAACATTGACATTGTCATGCTCCAGGAGACTCTAACAGGAGACACTGTTCGCTTCTCAGGATATCATCCCTTTGTGTTGCCCTCTAGCGAAGGCTCCAGAGGTTTGATTACCCTTGTGAAGTCGAATATTCCCTGCTCCCTGATTGCCGATCCTGTGCAGTGTGGAGAAGGTGTTGAACTCCTAGCAGTTGAGATCCATATGGCTGGGGGTCCCCTCAAGCTGTACAATGTGTACAGCAGGCCAACCTGTAGGAGCTTAGATATTAGTGAAGTCTGTGCTGCTGCGGCACACGAGCCAATTCTCATAGGGGGAGACTTCAATGCCCACCACCCCATCCTGGCTCCCACGCGGAACCGGGATGCGGCAGGCTATCACATAGCCGCGGTGCTTGAGTCATGCCCCGAGATTGCTCTCCTCAACAACCAGGAGCCTACGCACGTTGGCGGGGGGGTCCTTGACCTTACCTTTGTCACTGCGGCCTTGGTCGAGAGGATTCGTTGGTCTGTGGACAACACTGCCACGAGCGATCACTATGGGATAGTCACCACCATCTTGGATGCTGGCCCGGCCCCTGTGCCCCAGCACAATCCTCGATGGAAGGTGGACAGGGCCAACTGGAAAGCTTTCCAGGAGGCCCTGGCCAGGTGCCTCAGAACCAGTGAATTCTCACATAATGATAATGTGGATACACTTGAGGCAAGACTAGTTAATGCCATAGACGAGGCAGCCTCAGAGACCATTCCCAAAACTCGTCCGTGGTCCAGGTGTTTTAAAGACGCCTGGTACTACAATGATGAGGTGAAGGAGGTCAACCACAGAATCAATATGTGCAGAAGACACTTCCGCAGACAGAGAACCCCTGAGAACCACGCTCTTTTGAGAGAGGCTCTCAGGGATGCTCAGGAAACTGCTAAGAGGGTAAAGCAGGAAAAGTGGCTGGAGTGGTGAGTCCTTTGGCCACCAAACCTCCCTTACAGAGCTGTGGAACCGCATCAGACGGGCCACAAATCGCTCAGCCCCCAGAATGACCCACCATGACCCGCGGTCGGAGGCAGAGAGACTGGCACTCGAGTTCTCTGCAAGAACAAGTAGCGCCGGTCTACCAGCAGAGTTGAGGGCATGCCAAGAGGAACTGCTTCCAGGCAGGCATGCCCTCATCAGAGAAAAGGCGGTCGAGCCTGATGATGCCGATGCCATGTTCTCTCTGAGGGAACTAAGGCGAACATACAAGACCAGTTCGCGGTCAGCCCCGGGTTGTGATGGGATCTCCTACCCCATCATTTCCCACCTAGGACTTGAAGGTGAGCTTGCACTCTTGCATCTTATCAACAGGTCCTGGGAGACTTCCTCACTACCACAGTGCTGGAAGAGGGCTGACATAGTTCCCATCCCTAAACCAAAGGAGCCGGGTCGGTACCGCCCCATCTCTCTACTCAGCTGTCTGGGAAAGACGGCAGAGAGAATGGTACTGAACCGGCTCCAATGGAAGCTGGGACCTCCACATGAACACCTACACGGGTTCACAAGGGGTAAGAGCACTGCTCACAGTATAGCCACCTTACTGAGCACTGTCAGCATCACCAGATCTGTCATTGTTTTCCTGGACCTGGAGAAGGCCTTTGAATTGGCGAGCCCACTTGCCATTCAAGAGGTCCTGATCCGCAAAGGAATCAAGGGCAGATTGCTTGCCTGGATTGGTGACTACTTTCGGGACAGAACTGCCAGAGTGAAGTTCCAAGGTCACCTTTCCAGGCATCTACCCCTGGAGAATGGCACTCCACAAGGGGGGGTCCTCAGCCCGGCTCTGTTTAACACCCTCATGTTAAGCATCCTCGACATTCCACTCCCAGCGGGGTGCAAGATCATCTCATATGCAGATGATTTGGCAATTATCTCTGTTGGGAGGAAGAATGAGAATTTAATCAGAAAGACCCAGCGTTGTCTGGATCTAATGTCTGAGGAATGCCGCAGAGTCGGGCTTAAGATCTCAGCAGCTAAATCGAAGGCAATGGCGCTGAAACAGGATGTCCAAGACCAAAGGCTGCGAGTCCAAGGGATAGAGCTAGAGTGGGTTAATGTCTTCCAATACCTGGGTGTATGGGTTGACAGTAAGCTTACTTTCCGCTCGGAGGTTCAATACCTCCTAGAACGGACCAAGGCAAGACTCTCTGTCATGAGAGCTCTGTCAGGGCGGCGCTTAGGGGCTGGGCACCGTGTACTAAGATCCTTCTATGTGCACGCTGTCCGTCCCATTGTGGACTACGCCTCCGTCGCCCTGATTACGGTCAAGCCTGGGCTAAGGCAAAGGCTTGACGTCATGCAAAACGATGCCGCCAGGATCATTCTGGGTGCTCCTATATGGGCTAAGGTTGCTAACCTCCTCTTGGAGGCCAACCTTTTCCCTCTGGACATCCGGATCGATCAGATGGCGGCTCAGTTTCTTGCCAAAGTCTTACAGTCCCCGTCGGACTCGCAGCTAAGACAAAAAGTGCAGCGTCGGCTCGTACAGAACCATGAACTCTTTGCCAACAACTCCTGGCTGTCTCATACAGCCAGGGTGTTGATACGCTTTGAGCTCAAGGAGACTCTGTTGGTCAAGGGCATGGACCTCCCCCACCCTGACTATGCCACAGCCCCGCCGTGGGCAAGATCCTTGATAGAGTATTCTGTCATGAACCTGTCAAGGAGAAAGACTCAGTACTCTCCGTCTCTTTTGAAGGCTGAGGCGGAGAGGAACATTGCAGAAATCACTCCACCAGATAGTAAAACCTACTTCACGGATGGTTCTGTAGACCCCATTTCCCACACTGCAGGCGCCGGCTTTGCAGCAAGGGACGTAGCACAAGCTATGCGGGTGTCCGACAATGCCTCCTCGCTCCAAGCAGAGGCTGTCGCTATTATGGGAGCCCTAGCCCATGCAGCCCAGACGGACGGGCATGTTGTCATACATACAGACTCTAGGGCCGCCATTGACAGCCTGCAGCAAAGCACGCCCCTTGATAACGTTTACCTTCTGACCACGATTCTCACTATTGCTCAGAGAATCCTGGATCAGGGTAGACGCATTATCATCAACTGGATTCCAAGCCATGTTGGTATTAAAGGGAACGATGTAGCTGACAGGCTAGCGGAGGAAGGCAGGAAAAAACCCTTGAGTAATCTTGTGGTGCATCCTAGCCGAGAACTGCTAAGGCGTAAGTTGATGGCTGCAGGGCAGGTCGGTGCCCTGCAGCGCCACAGAGAGGAAGCGAGAACCTCCCCCTCGGCCAGCTGGTACTCAGACGCCACAGGCTATGAGTCGCTGATACTCTCTAACAGAATATCAAGGCGAGCCGAAGTCAGTCTTCACAGACTGAGATTAGGCTACCCTTGTGCGTGGCAAATCATACCCACCATTGGGCATGATGAGCGACGCTGCAGCCATTGTGGCGCGCCGGACGCCAATTTAGAGCACTATCTGATGGAATGCGAGCACACTCGCTTCCTCAGGCAGGGCCCTGAGACGACAGCCGCCGGGTTGGTAAGGCGGCTATGCCTATTGCTTTCCCCGTGGCAACTGGAGCGCCTTCTGGCAATCCAACCGCCACGGTAAGCATTCAGTTATGATGATCAGATGAGTCAGCACTTATAGCTGGCAGAGGCCGGGCCGCCTCGTGCATATAGCCCGGGCGAAGGAAAGCCTTCGCAAATCTCTCTGAACTGAACTGAACTATATATATATATATATATATATATATATATATATGTGTGTGTGTGTGTATATATATATGTATATATATATACATATATATATATATATATATATATATATATATATATATATATATATATATATATATATATATATATATATATAGGTGTAGGTATAGGTGTAGGTGTATTTGTATGAGTGCGTGTGTGTTTGTGTGTATACACACACACACACATATATATATATATATATATTTATATATATACATACATATATATATATATATATATATATATATATATATATATATATATATATACATATACATATACATATACATATACATATACATATACAGATGTTAAAATATGAGAGCATCTAGTGAAATGAAAAAGATGATTTTGAAGTGATGCTGGCAGGTCTCACATCACCGACATCCATCCTTCTCGCCAAATGCAGATGACATCTACTCGGGCTCGTCCAACAAACTGATTTACGCGAGAGAAGAAACGCTGAAGATCATGTGTTATTACGACCTGCGCATGTATCCCTTTGACGTTCAGGAATGCTTATTTACGCTGAGTATTCAAGACATGAGCAACAAATTTGGCCGCTTTGTTGAGGTAAATCTAATTGATATATGCGTTTATATATTACATGGTTATTTCTGCTGTGTGTGATTTTTATTGTTGTTATTTTTAATAATCATCAGTAATTGCTTGAACATATATACTGAACATTCTAAATCATTTCAAGTGCATCGCCGAATCCTGAGCCCTAGAAGAAGATCCTTATGTTGCAAGTCAAAAAAAATGTTGACCGTGTGCAGTAAAGTTTAACTCTGTGGCAGAGTGATCAATCGCATGATATTAGCCCTGTTATTTCAAGGCTAGAGAGATTTCTCCCAACTAGTTGACTGCCAATCAAATAATTTATAACATTCCACAGGAGGGATCCGCCATTCATTTCTTAGGACGGAGACGCCTTCTGGAGTACGAACTTTTCACGGAAAACCTGACCATCTATACAAAGAACAATTTTACCAATGCTAAGGTAGGCATTTTCCCCCTTCCCGTTGTAGGTCTAAAAGGGAAAGCGACAGGCAACTCAAGTCCTTTTCTTTCCCTGTAGATTGAACTCAAGTTTGAGAATCAGTATAAATATTACCTCGTGAACGCCTTCGCCCCGAGTCTGATGATGGTCATCATATGTTTACTCACTCTGGGCTTTGACTTACAAGACTTCCAGGTATTTCACAGTAGCTTCCGGTTCTCATTAGTTTGTATTTACATGAAAAATGCAACAATGTACAACATAAGAAATAGCGATCTGCATTAGAGCTTCCTAGAGATCTTGGATGACGGTTGTGCCTTCCAGGACCGCATCATGGTGTCGCTCACGTCTCTGCTGGTCCTGGCCGCCTTCTTCACGCAGACGAGCCAGAGCATCCCGAAGACCTCCTACGTCAAGCTCATCGACGCCTGGTATTTGGCGCTCATCTGCGTGGACTTCTTTGTCATCGTGGCACTGGTGTGCGTAGAGGTGGTCCGCCTGAGGGAAGGAGCCACGTCCCCGAAGCACTTGCAGGCGGCCCCGTTCGAGCAGCTCAGAAACAACTTTGTGGGAACGTCATCCAAAGCGGCGAGAATGAACAGAGTGCTGATTGCCCTCTGCCCTGCTTCGCTTCTTGTTATATTGGCAACCTTTTCCTTCTTGTGCATGCGCTAGATTTCTGCTTAAAATATGTGAATATGATATTTGCATGACGGCATAATGCAGTTTGTCATTGGTATAGATATATAGAAAGCACTCCCCCCTCAAAAAAATGATAATAAAACCTAGATTACATCTGGATAAAGCAGAGCCATAGAATTTGAGCCATGGCATTTGTATTATGATGGGACCTGCTTTGGGAAACGTTTGGAGTATTGTCGATGAGAAGATTCTACATGATACGTAGCGATAAAATGAGACTAAATCTATTGGGTTGTAAATCGTCCATGTAGCAAAACTAATGCAGTGAAAGAAATTGTGATCTATTATACCAGTCTGTTTTAACACAGGCATTATATTTCTGCATTACTGAATAATAGCACTTATTTTCTACATAACTTTAGATTCAGCTTAACCGATTAGATGCCACTACTATCAGCTGAGACTTTATTTATGCACTGCATATATGACAACATTTACTCAGTGTTGAAAACGTCCTCACTCGATTTCCGTAATGAATAAGTATATGGCAAGCCACACAAATATTATTGCAACAATTTGTTTCTTCGTTGCATTCAGTGCACCAAAGATGTAGAATTACATAGTATATTGAATAAACGATACATATAGTAATATAAAGCCTTTTTATTATACACAAATTATCTTTGTTTGTTAGCATGGCCATCAACTGCAGTTGAATATCCTTCTTGAATGGATTAAATCCTATTAAACTTCAGCACACCCTGATATCCCCGACTGGAAGGCCACAGAGCAAGTCGAGAGTAGTTGTGCTTTAAGAAAAAATGCAAATAAATTCTAACCAAAACTTAAATTGGGTTATCCACATTGGGTGTCCTAGTTAACACATATGTTCTACCCATTGATAAAGCAATGTAGCCTATTTTGCCACGAGCTTAATAAGAGAGGAAACCTTTTGGGATCGCAGTTTTGGATTAGTACTGAACCGCATTCACTCCGACATAATTACTGTAATCATACGGGCTTTGATGATGCTTCATAACCGTTGTACGAATGACTGAAACGCTTCACCAAATTGTCTTTCTCCATTTGAGTCGTTGCAACATGTAAAAATATTCATATGCAGTTAGGCCATGCCAGACTACCCACGCATTAATTAAGACCCGTTGTTTGGTCAAGAAACCACACCCGCTGTTTTGCAACATGATGCATGCATACGCTCGGAGATTATTAGGAATCAGTACGACCTTCTCCGAAGCAACACAGGGAAAGTCAAGTCAACACACCCGAGAAGTTATCTTACGTGATGACGGGGCAACCGCACCAAGGCGATTGTGATGAACGTGGCAGTGATGAACAGCCCCGTCATCACTGTTATTAGAGCCACTGCACATTTTGCTGTCCCGTTATCGAGTCTGCTTTCATTATCATCTTCATGTATTAAGGTTTTAATCATTGCTACATTTTCATCTGATCTTTACATCCATTATCTTCATCTGTTTCATCTGCACAGTTACTATTATGCTGATTATATTAGTCATAGTTGAAATTACTGATATCGATTTTCTTCATTAACATCGACATGATAACATTATGATAACAATGAAGATGGTAATACTAGATATAGGGACGATATTCATTCTTCTTATCATTGCCTTTGTTATTGCTATAATCGTTTTATTATCATCATTACTATTATTGTTGTTATTACCATCGTCATTATTATTTTCGTTATCATTATTATTACCATTATTATTATCATTATTATCATTGTCATTTTTATCATTATTACCACTGTCATTTACCTTATCACCATTGCTGCTATCATTAGTAGTGGTATTAGTATCAATATTGGTATTAGTATTAGTATTAATCAACATTTATCATTCATATCATCATTATCGTCACCATTATCATAAGTATCAAATCATCATTTATCATTATCATTGCTGTTATCATTATTATTGTTATTATCATTGTTATTATCATTATTATCACTCTTTTCATTACTATTATCATTAAACCTCCTTACTACATTACCTGTTTTCCTTATAAGTTACAGCATAGATATCGTTATTATAAACATCTATCCTACTATCATTTTCATGGTAATATTTTACTAATAAATACAACTCATCATTACATGTATCATATGCCCTTCATTCTCGACTTGTGATGGGATCCTTTACGTGCATCGAATGTTTTTGTATTTTGTATTCTTCATTTTTATCATTTTCTTTTTTAAAGCTGTAACACTGTTGTTGGTTCGCTCTCTCTCTTTCCCTTTCTTTTTAGAGAAAATCTAGGCCAAAGGCGTCAGTCGGGAGTTCATCCGATGGGCGCAACCCTTTCCCTGAGGATCATGCACTACATTTCCCCTCTTGGTCGAGCCAACCTTGTTCACAGATCTACATCGAGTGTTAATTCCACGAGAGATTTTGTTCCTGTTTCCGTGATCCCCTTCCCTTGCTCTCTAACTTTCACGGAGAACAACGAGGATCTGGGAACTCGGCTGTTGCAACGCCCCCCCCCCCTCTCCCCTCCCCCCTTCCCCCCTTCCCCGCCACCTAACCCCCGACTCGTTCCGTTCTGCCAGAAACACGCATGAAAGATTTTGGAGAATTATTGATTGGCCGGAGACTCGCGCCCGTCCGGTTTGTAAAGGATTGTTTGAGTTAACCCAAATGCACTCTCGGGGTCTGGAGGGGTTAGCTGATATTCGGATTCATCTCTTTTTTTCTTTTTTCGTCACCATTGCATAAACTGAAAGGAGTAAAAATGTTGAAACATATTATATATATATGTGATGTTCACTGACTAAACGACCTGGCAATCACTGGTTGATTCATGAATGTATTTTTACGTAAATGCCACTCTTTCCTTGTTTCCTTTTCTGTGGGCAATCGGTCCCTCTCCCTTGCCATCATTAATGATCATTTAAGGTCTTAATTTCTTCCTTTCTTACATGAGCACATTGACATCGTTTTGAAGATAAGTATGTAAATATGTATATATATATATATATATATATATATATATATATATATATATATATATATATATGTGTGTGTGTGTGTGTGTGTGTGTGTGTGTGTGTGTGTGTGTGTGTGTGTGTGTGTGTGTATATGTATATATATATATATATATATATATATATATGTGTGTGTGTGTGTGTGTGTGTGTGTGTGTGTGTGTGTGTGTGTATGTATGTATATATATACACATATGTATGTATGTATATGCAAACAGAAATGAATTCAACGGCAATCAAATATGAAACCAAATGTAATTTATTAATGTTTATAATATTGTCAATGCATTCTGAACTTTAAACTGAACTTCAATAAAAAAAAAATCTAGCATGGAAATTAACATTAGAAATATAGCCAAACGACCCTGAAACAACTACTAAAAACAACTACTTTTTCAGGAAATATCCATGCATTCCAACGGATTACTAGTTTCCGATTTTACTTCGTCTTTATGCAGGAGGTAATTAGGATAAAGTCTGTTATTTTACTAGTTACAACGTTATTCCGGGATACTGTGTGATAACCCTGTCATCCGAGGCAACCCGAAGGAACATA
>NW_028234426.1:15676570-15679070 GCF_977035675.1 Penaeus japonicus | reverse complement strand
GTCCTACCATCTCAGCGTTATTAATGTAAGAGTATACTGGAATTTCCTTTTTGGAAAATTTCTGTCTGCTTATTTTTGCTATTTTCGAGTCTTGCTTCTTAAGAAGGCGATCAACAGTTTTTTTCTGAAAAATGTCAGGTCATTAATGAATTATTATTCTATGGGGTATAACAAACTTTACAATACTGAATCCTTTGTTACACCATCAATTGATATACAATTCATCAAGTACAAGATCTTGACCCCTAAAATTCTATACACAATCCCCTATGACCTTTCATATGATCTTGTGATTTTGTTATAGTATATGCAATAATAGCCTCTGAGCATAGTGACAAGTTAGTTTATTACTGCTATTACTGCCCAGGACAAAAAATAAGGAAAAGCCATAAGTTCAATGTCAGGTTGGACATTCCAAGCATCATCAAAAAGAACAAGATGTATACAACAGTGCACACTACCTGGAACTTACACAGTACTGCAATCCAAAAGAATAATTTCTTTACATAAGTTTCTATCCATTTTTTTTCCTTTTCATATATGTTTCATTAACTTTTTTTAATCTAAATAATCACATTATGTTCTACTTAATAATAATCATGAATAAGAGTTCTCAAACTGGTTGGGATCTCTTTTATGATGAATTCTTTATTATTTTTGAATTGCAAGAAATATATCCTCAGCAAATCCATGTTATCAGACTCTAAGTAGAAACAAGATCATACAAAAGAGGATGCCTGTATTTAAATGAATCTGGCACATCAAACTTCAACAATCATCCAATCCTGATGTCAACTGATTACCCAGTAATACAAAATCTACCTTAAGCTTCAGTATTTCAATACCTATTGACCTGCTTTCAGTAAGGCAACAATTCATGTGCCCATTATATAATCTCATCAAAAGTTGATAGGTTTATTAGATCAAAATTATTACCAAACCTAAAATTATGCATTAGATATTATGCAAGAATTTTATGAATAATAAATACAAAACTAAATGCAATCCCAAGGGATTACAATGAAATCAAATTATTTTATGATAAAAGATCTTAAAAGGTGTTTGATTTTTAGGATTTTATAAAATCTGACTAGATGCCTCTACATCTTATCTATAATAGAAGTGATATTCCACAAATGTTTAGTTTCTACTGCAAGACTTTTTGCCTAACATCAAAATAAATAGTACATTAACATTCATAATCTTCATTCATTCAATAAGATACAGTTTGAGCAACTTCATTTGTACAAATTTTTGGTCAAAACTATCTTATCAAGTACTGTCTCAGATCTTCACAACTTAAAGAAACTAGAAAATTTTAAATGAAACAAAACAGCTACACTTTCCACATCAGTGAACTGTTTATTGTTAATTCAAATATCATATGATATAAAAAGATATAAACTCACCTTATCCTCCTCCCTCTTCTCTTGGGCTTGTTCTCTTCTCTTCTGAGTTTTCATTGCTTTTTTAGCCAACATTTCTTCTGTGACAACTTTTTCTTTGAATCCTGAAATTTATAAACACACATATATATATATTTGTGTATATATATACATAGCTACATATGACGACTTAACCCAATCCTGACGGGCCCGGCGAGAAGTGTCAACCCCCTACACCGGGCTTATGCAATATTGCATCGGGAATGTCACACTGGTGAGTCGCCCCATCATCAGGCATTCAGCCGTGTCACACAGGTGTGACACACCGTCATCATTGGGTTAACTACCGTAACAGTTAACATCCTCTACAAGGACAGAAACAGCAATCTATGGTGATGCAGTTTTATTTATTGGCCAAGCCTGTGACACCACTGTCAATTTCTATACACATCTGGGAAAAGATCAGTTTGCCTCTTGAACTCTCAAACTTATCTACAGTAAACTTTTATGCAAATCATACAAACATATGTCAAATACCATGTAAAGCCAGATATAACAATAAACTCATAACATATACACATACATATTATATAATTATATATATTATATTATAATATATAATATATATATTTATAAATTATATATATATATAAATATAATATATCTATATATATATATATAAACACAAGCAAATGCTCATACACATACAGCAATGTATATACCTTTTAGCAATTAGTCTTTTTTGTTCTACAGTGTAAGCTCTTACCTGATGGCAATGATAAGAGAGGTTCTGCTGGTATAACTGGAAGTGCATCATCTGTTCCATCACTCCTTTTCTCTAGCATAGCTCGCTGTCTTGCTGTCATCAGTCTGGGATTCTTCATTCTTTTCAGCTCATCATCAACCTGTGCATATAATATGAATTCTTCAAATAATCACTGATATTATGACAAAATTATGATATAATATACACATCAGATTTCTTTATTATTGGAATATCAAAATCACAAAAGAGATTGACAGCAGCCTTTTACCTAAACTACTTTCAAAAACAAGCTATCTCAAAGAATATGAATATAATTAATATTTCTCATGTAGCAATAAACCATACAAAT
>NW_028234426.1:15661570-15671570 GCF_977035675.1 Penaeus japonicus | reverse complement strand
TTACAGTTTAGAGTAATATATTTAGGGTATAGATTTAAACATAAAATATAAACACTTGGATTAAAATATATTATAAAGATAAATGGTAGAATATACTCTTAATATATAATCCGTGCAATAATATAGAAACAAGCGAAATTGAAAACTACTCAGAACAAAACTAATAATAGACTTTAACAGTCACCATCCCTATTGGAATCCAAACCTAAGTGTAAAACCATCAAGCAAAACCGGAAGAAATATTTTTGACTTCATAAATCAAAATTACTTGATACTATTAACCCCACCTGGCCAAACCACAAAAATAGACCCAAGAAACTCAAAAGAAACAACAATAGAACTAGTAATAGTGACAGCAACCCTTAGTCACTCAGAAATAAATACAGGACCACACCTAACCAGTGATTTACCTTCCAGTGATTATTAGGGATAAAACACAACCAACAATCCAATAACCAAAAGAATAGGAATGGAGATTCAAAAAAGAGGGATGGATAGACTCTAATAAAGAATTTAATTATAAAGACAATGAATATAAGCTTTCTAGAGAAATTAACAAATTTGCTGAAAAATGCAGGAGAGAAATACTTTAAATTCAATGACAAATGTGATGATATAAAAAAAAGAAAAAAAAATACAATAACTGCAAAAAAAAACAAGTAAAGAAAACCAAATTAAATGCAAAAAAGCTAGACAAATTATAAAAAGAGGAAAATAGGAATCCTGGGAAAGTTTTTGCATTTCTCTCAGCTTTATAACCTCTCCAAAAATTATATGAAAATTTATGAAAAAGATAACTGGTAAGACATCAAGAATAGACTACCCAATTATTATAAATGACCAACCTATCAGAAAGACCAGTGAAATTAAAAATGATCAAAGAATTCCAAAGAGCAGTTGATAAAAAAGAAAGAAAAAGATTATTAGAACTCCCAGACACAAAAGGTATAAACAGTAAAATAACAATCGATGAGTTATTGTCAGCTATTGCTGAACCTGCAGTGAAGAGGCCACGGCGAGGAAAACTTGAAACAGGTCCCATCTTGCCAGTGCGTTGCGTTATATGCAGAATGGATACTAAACGTGTAAAGATTGGTCGACAATGGGTACATCATTGGCAGAGATAATTAATGGTGGTGAGTACACATCTAATGACACTATTGTCCATTCAACAAGGCCGCGTGGCTAAACGGTGAGATTATGAAAAAATTACTGAAGTGATCTTGACAGAAAATTCCTTAACATAGATTTTAGCAAAATCCCTTTTTATTGCAAAAGGCCTCCTGTTAAAAAATGCTTCATCAAAATACTTTCACAAGGTCCACAGTAATTGTCTTAAATTATGTAATACATTCACTCAGACAGAAATTGGGAAATTTCAATATGAAACGGGGGCCTTTTGTAATAAAAGAGGGATTGTGCTAGAATTAATTTTCTGTCAAGATTGCTTCAGTAGTTTATATGTCACGCAGACTTGCTTAATGGACAGTGAGTTATTTTCTTTCCTTGCTTGGAAATATGGAATTAACAATTTCTGTGATGAGAATATATTTCTGTGACAAGATTATATATCGGCCATTTTATAACATCCACAATATTTACAGGTCAGTTACGAACTGCACCTGGACTAAAGAACGACGAATCGATTTTATACCAGATACGAGATAAAGACTGCGTAGCGATCGAAGTAAGGTACCACAGTCACTGTTACAAGCGGTACACAAAATGTGTCCATAAAGTCTCTGGAACACAGTCGACGTCAGGGAAAGAGAGGAGGCGCCTTCCAGCGACTCTTCCACCCGAAACGGAAGTTGCCAGCTCATTGGAAGAACTACCTATCCGATGGAAGATACAAAGAAGAGCTGGTTCGATTCCTCTCTGAAGAGTGGATTCGCTCAGTTGACCTGAGAATTGCGCATGGAAGTAATTGTGGAGGGTCTCGCCAGCTGCCAAAGTTGACTTGCGAACACGTCGAAGCCGTTACCCGCTTTTCTTCACGCTGCCAATGCTGCACAACTGAATGAAGTCCTGACACTGATGTGGTGATTACTGCATTCGCTTACGTATCCAACTTACCAGGAACCCTCATGTTTGGAACGGGTACAAAGGCCAGGTACTGCGTTTTGAACTTGACACAACTCTGCCTCAAAATGCAGGGTGTTACACAACTGAAGCCCTTGTTCGACTACATGTTTTACGGGGGCTGACACCGCCAGTGCATTCCACGGTAAAGGTAAAAACAAAGCCTTTATACTATTTCTTGAGAATGCACGCTGCCAGGAAGCTTTTCAACAACCAGGCAAGGACTTCTCCGTCACAACCCCTACGCATCGCGTGTTAGAAGACTTTGTTTGCAAGCTATATGGCCAGGACTGCTCGTCGGTAGACGAGGCACAGATCGTTTGATCTGTACCAAAGCGTTGGACGAAAGGAGCCTTCCACCAACGAGTGATGCGTTGAACAACACGAGTTACGGTCATACTATCAGACCGATGAATCGGAGAGCACGCTCTGACTGCATTAGCGCGCCTAATCCGAAGGACCATGGGTGGCTTGTGTCCCTAGATGGTAAAATGGATGACGAAAGAAGCTGCTCCGCCGGAATTTTAAAGTTCATTCATTGCTGCTGCAAAGGGACCTAGTGTGCCTCTGGTCAGTATTCTTGTCGAGCGAATGGACTGTCTTGTTCAGCTTTATGTCAGTGCGATGATTGCCAAAACGATATTCCAACATAAGTCGAGGAAGATTTGCTAAATGGTGCCAGTGATGATGAAGACACAAAATGATGTGTGTGATTGCTTTGTGTTATACAGTTTGACTTGTAGTACACTATAGTCAGTTACCTGCCGTTGTTGAGCTGCCATCTTGGATTATCCGACGTGAACTTCTGAACTCTAGTAACCTAATTAATGGCATTGCTATACATTGTGAAGGAGTATTTCATGCAAACATTTTGAGGCAACCTGTAACTTTGTGTCAATGGACAACAGAGATATCGCGACATTTGTTTCCCCTACCCCTAACAGAGATATCACGATTTTGGTTTCCCCTACCACTAAAAAGCCCAGGATCACCAATGATAGAAAAGGCATTCCTGTCACTTATTCTAGAGTCATTAATGTACAAAATAAATGAGCATTAGTGGTTTTGCTTTTTCACGCAATCCCTGCGGCGCACTTTGGCGGTTGTTATCACAGATGACTTCCAGAAGCCAATAGAACCTCACAGGTGACATTTTCGGCTATGGTCAAATTTCGTGACTTTTTAACCTCCACTGACCTAATTTTTGTCTTAATTATAAACCATTTAACAATTTATTAAAGAGCGTCCAACAACAAACAGTTTGAACGGTCACTTGTAACTCTGGGTCCATAGATTCTGGAGACATTGCGACTTTTTTTCCCCGAACCCCTAAAAAAATCTGTAAAATCACGTCACTAGTGATAAAGTTAAACTCCATATTTTGCCTATTTTGCAGAGGTTGCGGGAGGTCAAACAAGAGAATTCGTGAATATGTGAGCCAATTTTGGTGTGCCACGCAACCCTTTTTCTATGCGTGATAGATCGCCGTGCCTCACGGCCTAATAAAAAACATTTCCAAGCACATAGAAACTCACTTCACGAACAATTCCACAAGAAAGTCTTCCCCACCAGATAATTCTAAACCAATTTCAAGTAATAGAAAATACAAAATACAAAAACCACCTGAAAATATTCAAAATAAAGGAACCACATCAGCAGCAATATACATACAACAAACAAAAATCACAATAATATGGAAACTACCAGAAACACAAACTACAGAAGCAGAACTTTTCGCAATAAAACAAGGTTTGAAATACATTCAAAACAATGAATTAACTAACACGGTAATTTTCACCGACTCGCACTCTGCAATGCGGCTCATATCATAAACCAAAAAAAAATCAAATAAATCACAATTGAAATGCAACAGTTGCTATACACTCTAAATCAAGACGATAATCAAAATACAGCAATCCAATGGATACCAGCACACATGAACATAACAGGTAATGAAATAATAGACCTCGCAGCCAAGAAAGCTCACCAGCTATATAATCCCACAACCATATCCCAAGACAAAAACAACATCATAAAAGAAATAAAATACAAAAAAAGATGGATAGAACAAATATACTAAGCCTTATCCTTAAAAAAAACTATTTCCTCAAAGATAACAGCCTCCAACCATGGTCCAGAGCCAAAAGCAGAACATTGGACGTATGCCTGTCAAGAGGCACTAATGAAAATAAATGTTAACAATCTTGACATGTCCCTATTAATTACAGGAACCCACCAATCACCAGTTAAGTACTACATTCTAAGGCATTTGAAGATCTTACAGAGATCGAAACTAATTGACGTCATACACAAAAAGTTCCAACAAAATTTGATCCAGGAGATACAGACATCAAAAGTCTAAAACAATATAAAAGACGAAGAAATAACATGACTCTTGTCAACTATAATGTGCGTAGGAATTATGGCAAGTATATTAGCCACTTTTGACAGGAACTAGTAATGGAAAGTTATGTACTAAACTATTGGCAGTAGTTCATAAAAAATAGTTTAGGTATTCTAACACAGAAAGAAACTTGTAAACAAGGAGGTGGTTGAATTTATCAATTACTCAATCATAAATACATATTTTTGTATAGTCATTCTCGATCATTCGTTATTAAGAATGTAAGGTGTCTACGAATATTTGGACGATATATATGTGACTTACTAAGTATATCAGTTTACCGTATTTTTTCCCTTTCTTTGGTTTTAGTATCGATGAGAGTACAATATCGAGTTTCACTTCGCGTTCCTGGCTAGATATGACTAATCTTAAATGTCCTCGTGGGTTGGTTAACCCTGCTGAATAGTATTCCGTCCAGGTAAAGGAATTCCATGGCGTGACGACTGATGGGAATCACGGTAAAATAAAAGCGACACCAAGGGAGGCATTCCCCAAACATTCTTAGCGACATATTGACATTATTAATATGGCGTAAGTCCTGAAAATTGTGATTTTCAGGAGAGGGCCGCAGGAACTTTCGATATCTCTTGTACATTATTCCAATGCCCCCAAAACAAATAGCATGGAGCCCCCATTGGCCAGCATCGATCATGTGGTAGTGTTACCAGCAACCTCTACTAGTGCCGACCCTGACAATTTTGGTTTCCTCTATGCCAATTCTACCAAAATACACTATTTATGTACACAGAAAGGACGGCATATACTGAAAGGCCACATGATTTATATCAATGAGAGTGAGCTGAGATGAGTTCTACCATAGCAGATCTCAGTGAAGTGTTTAAAAGTGTGCGCTTATATAAGCTGACTTTAAGCAGCAGCAGTATTGTGAGATGGCTGCATTTCAGTATTTGTGGCCCTAGCGTCAAAATATAGATCATAAACTTGGCACAGTTTGACATATGAGCGTTCGGAAAATAATATAATGATATAATAATAAGCGATGAGGGGAATTTGATATAAATATAAATTTAATTCGTACTGATCCGTGCCACGTACAATTACAAATTTTCATTTTCTATGAATAGATCACGAAATTTCACACCGGTTACCGAGAACGGTGCTTATGATATATGCTTGTAATGCATTAAATTGAAATAGTCTCAGCTTTCATTATTACAACAAAAAATATGACCAAATCATTTAAATGTAATAGAATTCTTTAAACAAATAAATGATTTCACGTCTCTTTCAAAACTTTTTTGGGGAGAAAATACTACTTTCTGTATATATTTTCAAAGTTGGGGAAAAATCAACTTCATGATAATCCTTACATCTTTGGTAATGAAGATATATCTATATACCTGGCTATACTAAGCAGTATCTATTGTGACAAGAAATATGGCGGAGATTCTCATAGCAATCCAGAGCTATTGGGGTCGGAAGTGTCATGTTAGCCACGTCTTTCATGGCTAATATGAAAAACTTTGTCCTTCCACTCCAATATCCTTGCCACAAAAATATGGCGGTCTGCCACGGATAAGAACAGAGTATGACAGTGCGCCAGCAGTTCTGCTTTTGACATGAGGAAAGCTGTTATTCTTCTCCAGTACCAGGATCTCTTAGAGCTGCATCCACCACTACATCAAAATTTGTGGTATCCATTTTCAAGGTGCTATAGGTTTGTATGAGGTGTTACAACTAATTTCCTCTTTCGGTGGTTCTCAGTCGCTTTTGTTTGAGTACAGACTTTACGTTCATCTTTTTAAATGTCATCTCTGGCTTTTCATACATTATCTAGAGAAGACATTTTAGGAGATGAACGTAAAGGCTATATTCAAATAAAAGCGGCTGCGAACCACCGAAAGATAAAATTAGTTGTAGTACCCCATGTAAGCCTGTTTGATCGTCTTTCCGTGGCAAGCGGGAAAAGCCTATAAGATACTGAGCACTCTTATGGCCATCATCTTCAACAATTATGATATGAAGCGCCCATGTATTTCAAATTCAACCTCTTGAATGAATTCCATTAGGTTTGCTATAACAATATGAATTATGAGTTATCATTTTTACATATTTCTAAACCATACTGATAAATCTAAAAGTTATGTTAACCCAGTGTTGTTATATACACCTGAAATATGAATATAATAATCTTTAGAGGGTCATAAACATACTACACTCTACCCTGAAGAGATCAATACAGATCATTTTCCTGGATCGCTTGGTCTTGCACTGTGCCATTTTTGTAATAGATTAATGTCCATTGAGGCTCCCTTTCAGCTGCTATAGTATTTTTTCTACCTTTAATTGCTTGATAATATTCATCAGATGACTGTGTTTCTGAAGGTTGACTTTATCACCAAACGCATTTTTTGGGAACTGATGCTACTGTCGTTATTGCTGTGAGGTGATTTTTTTTCTTACAATCTCTGCATTACTGTTAGTGATCTGAAGAGATGGCAACAACTGAATATGATTCTGCTCTCCATTGCTGCATTTATATGTAGGGCATGCATGGTAGACCTTGAGGGTGACTTATGGCAAGGAAAGTCAAGTGGGATTTTTAAGTCGATAAAACAAGTACATCTTCCTGGCCAAAAAGAGTCATTGGACGTAACTCAATAGTTCCTGAAAATTGTTTTGTTACAAGTACTTTTGTGAGGGGGTGAAATTTGGTTTTAATGTTTTGCTAATTTATTATCATGGTGGTGATAAGTTTAGTGTAGCCCATGGTATTAAGAGGGTGTGAGGTCCAAAGCTTGCTCGGCATTGAGACATGCAGGCCCTTGGCTTAGTCTTGGACGGGAGCCACCAAGAGATGCTCAGGGCAAGATTAAAGCAGTCTGAATAATGTCGTATATTCATACCCTTGTGAATATTATAATAATGCATTATGGCCTACTATGTGTTGCCGGCGTGAAGGATTATGACATTAGAGGAGCATGAAATACGTGAATGGCAGTATACAAACAGACACTTTACCCTGGCGAGGTCACCACTGAGCATCTCCAGGGTGACTTGGCTATGTTGGAACCTCACTCACCTTTCTCACTACATGCTTCTGCGTATCTTGCAACCTCTCCCTTACCACAACGAAAAGGAAATAAGAATATTTTGTGAACAAGTAACACTAGTGGTGTGAAATAGTTAGCACGTGTATACGGGATGCATGTAAGATAAGGATAAGCCAGATTTATTGGCTTGTATGAACTGAGGCGAGCCCGCCTGTGTCAGCGTGTGCTGACTCGTGAGAGAATGTGCCAACAAGTGTTGACTTGATCTGAGGTTGGTCCTTACCCAACGCAGTGCCCAGCTACGTCAGTAACTGCCAGGTGACAGTGGAATCTCATGAGTTAGGACGGGACTCGATCTGCCGACCACGGGGATGTGAAGTCGACACACTACCAATGAGCTACCAGACGGCTGGATGCATGTACGTTTTCGTGCTCACGTGTGTAGAAGAGTAATACAAAAGTATATTGGCATGAGTCAGTTAGATAAGGTGTATGAGTGACATGAGTTTGATTGAGTATACGCGACAGAATAGAATACCATGTTTTATCACTTGCGTAAATGGTTAGCGATAGCGTGATAGCTTCCGATGGAGTAAATGAATGAACATTAGATGCCTCCCATTCTAAATCTGTTATAGTGGGTTAGAAGTGATAATAATAAATCGGGAAAAATCATATTTTTGTTACATGTCTGTGAGTAAAGACATAACTGTTTATGTATTTTGGATATAAGGTTTACTAAAAGATCAGATTTTTCAGATGTTTTATATTTGTATGCATTTTAGAAAGTACAGTGTTGCAATTCATGCAAGATTCCTGCTTTTAGCCACAAGCCAAATCCTCATACATTTCAAAAGCTATTACTGGTAACACATTTCGCGAAAATGTATATATGGATATATTCTTCAGATAACTCATTATACATCATCATTTCCACACAAAAGAGCATAGTTTATCTTCCCTTCGGGATACCTACCTGTTGGGACTTTGGTTTATGACGAAAGAGACAAACTACTTGATTTATGATTAAAAGACGCGCCAGAGTCACAAGGACAATACTATAGGGAATTCGAAAAGTGGGTTGCCATATGAAAATATTACAGCCATTAATTTTATTTATATGGCATAAGCAGGGACTGGACAAATGAATCACAAATCTAATAATCAGAGAAGCTGATATCAAGACTACATTTCGAAATTGTCTTTTATACTTTTTAAAGCTATACCATTAAAATATTACAAATGTTACCTATTTCCCCCCTAGAATATCATTTAGATATATTGTGTTAATTACAACTTCCAGAAGGAGGTAAAAAATGATTGGGATTATAAAGAGATACGGTAAACATGAGACGCTGACATTCTGAATAAAAAGGAAATTAGGCGGATAGCACATGCCAAGCAAGCTATAAAATAATCTAAGCCTTCGGGGGAGAGTACTGGTTTTCAGTCAAGTATTTCGGATACTGTTTTTTAGGAAAATGTTATATGATTAGGTTATCAGAATATGTTATCCGAGAATTAGACTATTGAATACGCTCCCTGAACGAGAAGAATCCATCTTGCTCAAACACGAGCGTTGCGTGTCTCTCCTCTGTGGTGCCCAGGATGACGGCCCTGCAAGTGTATCGGCCGGTGTCCCCCACCCTCAGGTTCTTCACTGTCAGCTGAGACTTCACGAAGTGTCTCACCCACACCTTCTCTTCGCTCACTGAGGATGAGAGTCACGGTACATTGTTCAATCAGATTATATGAAGAGGTTAATTCTAAAATCGACAAGTATATGCATAATTATATATTGATATTGCCGCTTAACTATACCTTGTATCCGATATTTGTCTGATTCTTCAATCATGTGGTCATTTCTAAACCATAGAACTTTAGGTTTAAGTAGGCTGCCAGAGGTGCAGGATATATCAATGTTGGAACCCCAAGGGAATTTCCAGACGGAATTGCTACCACTAAGGCGGAGATCAGCTGACAACGGTGCTGGAATTGATACAAATCACATATGTTACATTGTTATTTAAACTACCATTATAGATAAACTTCCTTACAGAGATAGCTGAAGAAGTCTGAAATCCATGAAATACCTTTAGCTGTATTTAGAAGGTGTGGCCCATGGGCAGGCAAGTGTTCCACTAGGGTACAAGTCCGGCAGCAAAACCGTGCGATGTAATCCGTGACGCTACATTCCGTGCTCAGGTACCTAACACAGTCATCATGGTCGATCACGTCGGTGCAGTTGGGATGAATTATAACATCTGAAATAAACAATTACTTTTTCTGATTACAACAAGATTAATATATGCAAAGGCAGTGAAAAACAGAGTTGATATACAAGGGCTTCGGGTATCATGATGGCAGCTCCACGCGACGCTGTGTTAATGTTCATTGGCTGAAGGAAAGGAAGGAAGGGACCTGTCATTTGAATTAAAATAAATCCCCTAGAAGTCGGAATCACAGGTTTGTCAGAACAGAATATTACCTAGAAATATGC
>NW_028234426.1:15611570-15639070 GCF_977035675.1 Penaeus japonicus | reverse complement strand
ACTCATTTTCATCATCATCTCCACCTGAAAACCAATCACTGGCAATCTTTACATTTCCCTCTTCGCATTCACTTTCCTAGTCCACGTAGCGTTGGTGACACTGGTTATTTTTTACGTCCCTGATTAATTGTGTTGAAGGCTGCCACTGTCCGTAAAGTATATCTTGTATAGCAGTTACATGTCTGGCAAGCAAATGATTTGCTGTGGGGGTACAATGAATATATCTGCCTTTGTTCTGATAATGTGCAGTTGTGGAAAGATCTGTTCTCATAAGGTTTGCTTATGAGAGGAACGATCGTCAAATATTTCCAAGATTGGACGTCATCTTGGACTAAAATGGCAAGCTAAGCAAGTTTCCACACCGAATTTTATAATTAAATGTTAGACTTTATTCGAGGGAAGCATTTACAATGAGTGTTATTAACAAGCGCTTACTTCCGCCCTTATTACGGAGGATAATATTCGCTGGGGATATTCTTTAGACATGTAAGTACTCATATCCAGTCTTAACTCAAATTTCATCAACGCAAACCCAAAACTTCTACCGTTTAAGACTGGGTTTGAATATCCGCACATGTAAGGAATTACACTGTAATGGCGTAAGTCACCATTGGTCAAACGGCGTTTTACGACACTTACTGCATGCAATATATGCAATGCTCGAGTAAAAGAAACATGCTCATTTATGACATGACCCATGGAAAGCTATCGGAAACAAGTCTAGAGTATCTGAATAAGTAGGAATAGGAATTGTCCAAATCTAAACGTTCTATAATAAAAAATAGACGATAAAATAAATAAAAAATGTAGATGAAAAAATACTAGTGTCTGACAAAACACACATACACACACACACACACACACACACACACACACACACACACAGAGATATATATATATATATATATATATATATATATATATATATATATATATATATATATATATATATACATACTTGGTTACTTGGTGGTAGTTACAGCATGAGCCCTATTAGCGGCTCATTCCAGGGCCATCCTGGGGGACCACCCGTAATATATATATATATATATATATATATATATATATATATATATATATATATATATATATATACACACACACACACACACACACACACACACACACACACACACACACATATATATATATATATATATATATATATATATATATATATATATATATATATATATATATATATATATATATATATGTTGCTGGGCTGGTGAGACGATTACGCCTGACTCTAAACCCTTGGGAAAAGAAAAGGCCGGAGGCGCTAAGGTCACCACACCAAATATTAGTTATGATGATCAAATCAGACAGCTTTTAAATGCTAAAAGCAAAGGCGGGTGATATATGGGTCGCTTGGGGCTTGCTCTTCAGTAATCTCAAGGAATTGAACTTATTCTTTTTTGGCATATTTTACAAGTATACCCGGTTGTAAAAACTATAATAATGCGTCACGGAGTACATAAAGGATTAATATAATAATACGAAACGTAAATGAATAATCTGAACGATTTATTATGAAATATACGATTGAAAACGGATAAATATGGTGTAAAATTACTTTCATATGACAATGAAGGTGTGAGATGGCCCTATAATCTAATTGTTATTACCATCTACAATGAATTCGCATCTAAAATAAATAAATGAACGTTCTTACAATACAAGACTTCACAGCAAATGAGGGCTCACCACTAAACAACCGAAAGACAGCGACTTCCTTCGGGTTCTTTACACTCTCTATTATTGGTTAGATTAATTAATATCTCGCCCATTGCGAGAGGCGAATAGCAACTAGAGAATAATTATCATGCATGCCTCTCGTCTCCAGAGTTATTTACATGTAAAATAGATTCTAAACTAAGGTGACTGATGAGATAATAGCCTTTTTTGTATCTTTTCTCTCAAAATGAAGGATATGTGTGCCACTCTTCTGCTTTACTTTCTCTAAATTCTTGTCCTGCGTATTTTTTATGCACCAGATTTCATATAGCAGTGTGTTGTGAATAAAATAAAATATTAGTAGATAAGAAAGATAATAAAAAAAATCGTGATGTATAGAGAAAGATACAAAACTAATAAATAAATGTCAAATAGGGGCACGGGGTTGATATATAAAACCCAGCCGGGTCACAACGAAAACGGTTTGAAGAACAGTGTACTGTCATATGTAGCCAGTACCGATTCTCAGAATTTAGATTGCATTGCAACTTTTTCCTACTTTTGACTAGTCTATCTTCCTACACTTTATTCATGGAGTCTTACCGAGATTCCGATTTTTTTATACTTTTAATACTAATTCTTCTTCAGCATTGCCATAAGCCAAACCATCACTGCTCAGGTTTTCATATTCAAAGAAAATTGTTTAAATATCTTTTGTGTCACAACTGTTTGCGGTTCGTATATTCTTACTTTCCTGCTCCTTTACATTCAAAAGACCCACTGCTTCATTTAATCTTGGAATCTCCAACTATAAAATCGCTACAGTCATATAGTCTGTTATGGCGAAATTACTTCTTTATTTTGTGTGTGTGTGTGTGTTTGTGTATATGTATATGTATATTTATGTATATATATGTATATATATATTTATATATATATATGTATATATATATGTAAGTATATATATATATATATATATATATACACAAACACAAACACAAACACACACACACACGCCCACGCCCACGCCCACGCCCACGCCCACGCCCACGCACACACACACATACATACACACACACATACACACACAAACAAACAAAGATATATAGATATATAGATAGATAGATAGGTAGATAGGTAGATATAGATATAGATATAGATATAGATATAGATATAGATATAGATATAGATATAGATATAGATATAGATATAGATATAGATATAGATATAGATATAGATATAGGTATATACATATATATATATATATATATATATATATATATATATATATATATATATATATATATATATATATATATATATATATATATATATATATATATAGTATATATGAAAATATCCTGATTTTATCTCCAATAAATCACGCCCTGACAATGTTCTATCCCCGTCGTCGGCGCATACGATGACTGAGACTTCGGTCATGAGTCTAACTATAAGGAACTTATTCATACAGCCTCGATTGATAGGAAAGGCGGAGAGAATCATTGGACCCATTACTCCTCCGGGTAGCATCATATATTTCACGGACAGATAAGCAGACCCATTCTGGTAAGAGATGCCTTATTCCCACAAGCAGGGGTCGCCCTTGTCTATGCATCCCGGACGGGGAGACATTGCCATACGGATTCCAGGGCCGCTATTGACAACTTACAACATGGCATGCCCAATGATATCTACCTAGTGACTATTTTTACCACAACTCAAAGAAGTAGGGTAGACCCGTCGAATAGCAGAGCTTGGTAGGGGACACCCCCTATATGACGTGGTCATATAAGAACTGTTTAGACGAGGAGCGGAAGAGGAAGGCGCGGAACATGCATGGTTCCTGCAACTGGATAGAAAAGGCGAAAATCTCAAAACTTAAGACACTGGGTCAACCAATATCGTTCTTTGCGATGAAATTAAGTCATAGACCACTGGTCATGATGAAGCTTGAAGCTGTGCAGCACTACCTCCAGGAGTGTGTTTCCGATGAGGCTGGGCTACTGAGACGGCCTTTCCTGTCGCTAACGTCGTGGGAACTGGAAATCCCAGAGGTAAGTTCTAGCTATGATAATCAGGTGAGACAATCCCAATTAGCTGAAAACAAGGGCTGGGGTATATTGTATGAAATTCGGGTGAAGCTTGCCTTTTCAAATCCCACTGATCTAAATTACTATGGTCGCAAATTGCACAAGGATGTATTAGAAATGGACTTTCTTCGATCCTGATGCAGAATACCACATACCAAGGGGAGGCTACAGAGACCACATTTCCCCGCACCAAACACATGAAGGAGGATTTCATCAGCAAAGAATATGATATAAATCAACCAATTCATTGCTGAGTTTATAAAGACTTGTAGAGTGGCTAACTATAGTTAGCCAAAAGTGCAACAAGCCAGAAACTAAGGGGTGAATCTGGTCTTTAATCTAGGAGAGAAGCCCAGTACAAATGTTTTTGCATGTAAAAGAAAGGAGAAAATAAGGAAAAAGTGAACAAGTAAGGGATGAGAGTGGGTGTGGATTAAATTGAGCATCATCATGCATGCTTTAGTGTGATTTTTAGGGCAATATGAAAAAAACAAATAAAATTTATCAGTATATGAGATGGATAAATGAACAGGCATGACATTATAATGAAATCCTGGTCATGAGTAAAAAAGTGCATAATCTCATACATTTACCACAGATTAAACAAATGTATAAACAGCAGCAACAATTAGAACTCATTTCTCTGAAGAATCTTATCAAATGTAATATTCATTGCATTTCTATGAAATACCAGTTTTCTAGGTGTGGTAGCTTCTGATGATGCCACCAAAAATACTTGCTAAAGTTGTCCTTGAATGAATAACCTGATAACCTACTTGGGTATCAGCACCTGATTCAAAATATCTCCCTCTTTCAAAAATACAGCACAAGGCCCCAGTCTTCACATAAAAATGTCCAATGATTATATTGGTTAGGAAACAAATATTGACCCACAGTCATGAAAAGTTGAATTCTTCTATAGTTATCACAGTTGTATGCTTTTGGAAAAAATGTGAAATGTCATGCAATGTTGTGGATAACTACTTTACAGTATTTCAAAATATAATTAAAGCAGGGTATGGATAACTTATTGGCAAGTCACAAAATTTTATATCTTTGTCGTGCAATCACTGTATGCCAGATGATTAAAAACCTGTATATAAGTGTAATAAATAACTTTCAGAAAATTAAAAATCTAGGCTTATCACCATTTCACAGTATTTATCATTTTGCAAGCTGCTGTTCACTTCCCGCTGAACATTTTGTATAATGAAGAGTCAGGGTTTAAGGACAAAAAAACACCTTCAATTTGTTCTTAAATGTACATAATTTGTCAAAACCAAGAAGAGAGTACAAATGCATGATACTAAAGACAAACAAATGTGAGGGGCTTCTTCAATTCAACTATACATGGTTTGGGCTTTAAGAGTTTTCCATAACAGTCTAATTCAAATGATAATACTCTTCCATTAGGTTTAAACTTTATTGGGTGAAATTTAATGCAGATGTCAAAAATCAAGAATATCTATCAAAAGAAAGAAAAAAAGTAGACTAGGCTTTAACTACTTGAAACATACAAAGGTTTACATTTTATACATTTTCCCACAAACAAAACATTTTCTTCTGTTAAATATATACAATCTCCTTTATTGCTTATTCACAGTGTCTTCCTCATTTTCTAATTGAGACCGACTTCCTGATTCCTCCTTGTCGGACAAGCTGACGAGGGTTTTCGAAAGGGTCTTGTATGCAGTCACAGCAGACCCAACAATGCCAGTTACATCAGAAACATTAGATGGCAAAATTAAAGTGTTGTTTTTAGATGCCATGTTCTGGAATGCTTGAATATAGGATTGTGCTGTTGATAATGATGCTGCATTGAGACCTGTAAGATGAAAAATTACATTATATAATATTTTTTATTATCATAAAACTGAATTTTACATTCTTATATTTAAAAAAATATAAAGAGAAATAAGAAAATGTGTTTGGAACATAACAAGATATTTCATTGTTAATTATAATTTCTTAGTCACAAAGGATTCAATAAACATAATAATAGCACTAATAGTAATTCTGATAATAATAACAATAATAACAATAACAATAATAATAATTATAACAATAACATTAATAACATCAATAATAATAATAATAATAATAATAATAATAATAATAATGATAATAACAATAACAATAATGAAACTAATAATAATGGTAATAATAATAATAATAGTAATAATAATAATAATAGTAGTAATAATAATAATAATAATAATAATAATAATAATAATAATAATAATAATAATAATAATAATGATAATAATAACAATAATGAAACTAATAATAATGGTTATAATAATAATAAGAGTAATAATAATAATAATAATAGTAATAATAATAATATTATCAATAACAATAATAATAATACTAACAATAACAATAATAATTAAAAAAAAAATAATAATAATAATAATATCAATAGTAATAATAATGATAATAATAATAATAATAGTAAAGGTCAATCCACACACATCAGTATCAGTGCCATGTCAATGACTATGCACACACACCCATATGAATCCCTACAGCATGAAATCAGTGATTTCTAAAATGGTAAAGTTTTCAGACATGGAGTTGGCAATGACTACCATAATTCTTGATGAAGAGGAAGCGGTTGAGTATAAGGTGAAGAAAAGTGACATGAAGCATGGAAGAAAACAGAAAGTGAAGGAGAGTTTGCTACTCTGTACCAGGAATTAATTGATGAAAAAACAAAATTTTTCCAGTACTTTAGCATGTCCCAAAACTGGAAATTTCTTTAAACATAAAATAAATCATAGGCATTTATAAATTACTTTGTATGTTAACCCTTTCCCGACGGGCACGCCCTACGCGAAAACTCCTATGCCGGGCGATTGCAATATTGCATTGTAATTGTCACACTGGCATGACACCCCAGCATTGGGAATTTAGCTGTGTCACACGAGTGTGACGCACCGTCATTGGGTTAAAAAAGATAACTAAATTCATTATCCGACATCAGTGAAAAAATTTAAAAAATACTGGTGGCGACAATATTCAACTTCAAGGCACAGGGACCATACTGACACTAAGAGTCAAAACATGGTACTACACCAGATATGTAGGAATGTGTCAGCCGAATTCAAAGTAACAATATTTTTTTTCCCTGACATTGACGAACAGAGCAGACTGATATGCTGCACTGATACATGTGAACTGCCCTTAATAGTAATAGTAATAGTAATAGTAGTAGTAGTAGTAGTAGTAGTAGTAGTAGTAGTAGTAGTAGTAGTAGTAGTAGTAGTAGTAGTAGTAGTAGTAGTAGTAGTAGTGGTAGTGGTAGTAGTAATAGTAGTAGTAATAGTAATAGTAATAATAGTAATAGTAGTAATAGTAATAATAATAATAGTAATAATAATAATAGTAATAATAATAATAGTAATAATAATAATAGTAATAATAATAATAATAGTAATAATAATAATAGTAATAATAATAATAGTAATAATAATAATAGTAATAATAATAATAGTAATAATAATAATAGTAATAATAATAATAGTAATAATAATAATAGTAATAATAATAATAGTAATAATAATAATAGTAATAATAATAATAGTAATAATAATAATAGTAATAATAATAATAGTAATAATAATAATAGTAATAATAATAATAGTAATAATAATAATAGTAATAATAATAATAGTAATAATAATAATAGTAATAATAATAATAATAATAGTAATAATAATAATAATAATAGTAATAATAGTAATAATAGTAATAATAGCAATAATAATAATAGTAATAATAATAATAGTAATAATAATAATAGTAATAATAATAATAGTAATAATAATAATAGTAATAATAATAATAATAATAGTAATAATAATAATAATAATAGTAATAATAGTAATAATAGTAATAATAGTAATAATAATAATAGCAATAATAATAATAGTAATAATAATAATACAAAAAACAATAGTAATAATAATAATAATAATAATAATAATAGTAATAATAATAATAGTAATAATAATAATAGTAATAATAATAATAGTAATAATAATAATAGTAATAATAATAATAGTAATAATAATAATAGTAATAATAATAATAGTAATAATAATAATAGTAATAATAATAGTAATAATAATAGTAATAATAGTAGTAATAATAATAGTAGTAATAATAATAATAATATTAATAATAATATCAATAATAATGATAATAGTAATGATAATAATAATAATAATAATAACAATAATAATAATAATAATAATAATAGAAAAACCTTTGATTAAAAATATCTCCCATATCAATACAGTAAAAAAATGGATTTCTTTAGAAAACTAGTACATAGCAGAGAATATTTACCTGACACTTAAAAATATATTCTAATATCAATTCATCTAGATTTTGTAAGCCTTATCTGCTTTATCAAGCTTTCACCATGATTCAATTTCCTTACATTTTGACACATAACACCCAAACATTTCTTTACATGTATATATAAAAGATAAAAAAATGATATAATAATAAACTAGACCAGGTACAGATTTCTGCTAATCTAGATCTTCCCAACACAATGCTGCACCTTTAAAGAACCAAATGGATTCAAGGGTACTTACCTTCTTTGTGTTCTAGGGCATGACTGACAATCCCAAGAGCTTGGGCTTGACCTTCAGCTGCATTGATCTGCTCAATCTTCTCAGCCTCTGAAGCTAAAATACGAGCTTGTCGTTTTCCCTCAGCTACGTTGATCTGGAACATTAGGCCCAATGGTGGTAAATAATTTTGCATAGAATATTCTATTGGCACCTCCCCCAGTTCAAGATAGGGTAGTCAAAAGAACCAACTACAAAAAGTTTAGAACACAAATAATTTGCTTTTTTGTTATGATAAAATTCACATGTTTCAGAGTTATGTTTGTCTATTCTCCACAAAATATAAATAAAAATAGATATGCATTTGAAGTTTACCTCAGCTTCTCTCACTCCCTCAGATTCTAGGATGGCTGCCCTTTTTCGCCTTTCAGCTTCAACCTGCATCTGCATAGCCTCTTGAACCCGAGCAGGAAGTTTAATGTCTCCTGTGGAATTGGGATAACAAAGAATTTCAAAGATGCTAATAAGAATATTGTGATTTCTTCTCAAAAGCTACTAAAGTGAGTAATGTCATGATCAGAAGTGACTAGAATTCATTATACATCTTTCTCATAACTTTGAAAGAAAAAGACAATATGTATATTATTGTCAAAATGCTTAAAAATAATTTATAAGACTATAACCCCAATATCATAAGTTACAAGATGTACAACTAAATTATATCAACACAATCAAAAAGAAAATTTCCATCTGAGATTATCAAACTTACGGATTTCATATCGGAGACATGTGATGCCCCAAGCTTCTGAGGCTTTGTTGATTACTTCAACTATGCCTATATTTAAATTTTCTCTCTCACGAAACACATAATCCAGAGAGATTTTTCCCAATTCTGACCTGGAAGAGATTGTAATATATGAAAATAGGAATTTCAGAAAAGCAATACTAGATATAAAAACAGAAATCCCAAGAAAATCATAGTTAACTGGTTTAATTAACCATGAAAAGATGGCAGAACATTAACACATACTTATAGTTTGAAGTGTATCTTTGCTGACTGCTGGATACTTGCCAACTCTAAACTTTTCTCTTAAATCTGACTTTCCTTTGATTAGTCAAGGGATTGAGCAAATGATAAAACTACCAACCAACCATTTCTTATGTGTCTATATATTTGTGTTGCTTGAAAATTTCCTGCTTGGACTAACTGAATAAAATAAAAGCCAACCAAAATAAGTTATCGCTACCTAACAATTGATTTTTATTGCATGAGGTACTTCAACTATAATGCTAGCATGTACTTTTAATGCAGATCCTGTATACAAGAAAATACTTAAAAGATATTTAAAATTTCAAAATCAGCAGAGTGCTGATGATTCTGGCAAATATATGTGTGCTGGTTTTCTGGGGTTAAATGGATGGGATTCCAGCCAGGAGGAAAAAGGTAAACACACATTATAGGATAATTCAATAAACAGGCACAGAAGTCTATAGAAGTTTATCAGTTAAAGTCCTTAATAGACAAATATGCTACGAACTCTCTACTCTATTTACTTTTGCTGCATGTACATTATATACCTGTTTCTCTTGCATTCTCTTCATATCTACATATCTGTCCATCATGTAATGCTAATTTATACAAATATCAGCATTAATCAGCTATAAATGTGAATAAACTGTGAACTTTATAAAACCAACCTCATTGTTGTTTGTGCAAGTTGTGTGATGGCGAATTCAGGATCCTCTACTCCATAACTTGCTCGGTATGGATCCAAAATACGCAGATACAACACTCCATCAATACTCAATGTCACATTATCTGTGATAATAAAATTTTTAAAATGCATGCTACCATTTCAATACTTGCTTCCAAAAATATTGAAATGCATTAAGCAAGAACTATCAGCTTAGATTCATTTCAAAACTCATTTCCATACTCATCATGAACAATTTATATCTCCATATTTGGAATTAAAAATAAATGGTTAACAATGCTCTATGCATTTCTAAGATATATTATTATCCTCCATCTTACTTACCAGAAGTAATTGCAGCTTGTTTTGGAACATCTATTGCAATTTCCTTTAAGCTTTGTACATATCTGACACGGTCTAAGACAGGAATCAGTATGTTAATTCCAGGTTCAAGTATGCGATGGAATTTTCCCATTCGCTCCACAACCCAAGCCTGTCATTAAACAAGAAATAAAAAATTCTATATAAAGATGCATAAGAGGTTTTGTTATGTCAGTAGCTCAGGACCAAAGGACAACAAGCACAGTGTACATCAAAAGACACATGTAAAATTCAATTATTAGGAACAATTGACATAAGACTGAATTACATGGCTCAGTCAGTGCAAGCATGATAATCATAGAATTTTTTCTTATCTTTCGAATAGTGTCATTGAAAAATGTGTAAGATCACTAAAAATAACTAATCACAAATAAGTACAGATTAAACTAAAGCAGCAAAGTTAATCTTTAACCCTCCCGAGATGGGCAGCATCTTAAGATGTGAAGCCTGGGATGGGCATCTTAAGATGTGTGTTTTTTTGTTATTTTTTAGACTTATGGTATGATATATGAGTACATATGGTATAGTAGTTCAGTAATACTAATTAGCATTTAGTTACACAACTGAAGGAATATATAGCTTCTAATTTCAAAAAGAGGAAAAATGTAGTATAAAAGCAATCTTAACCCATAAACATGACCGTCTCAGAAGGGTTAAGAACTAAGCAAGTTTCTAGTCAAAGGATGGTCTGATCACTCCCAGTCACGAGTTCATATTCCATAGAAATCATGTTATTAGGTACTACGCCCATAATCATATCATGAATGATATATGTAACACAATTGTCAATCACTTTCCTGTAATGCTAATCACTTCTAATTACTAAAAAAATCAAGATTTCTGAATATCCACAGAAAATTAGGTCTGTAGATTGATAGTGTATGAAAAAAAACAATACCAAAATGCTGAATCTCTCAACAACTAATATAAGCTTACTGATCATCAGTATTCCCCAATCATTTCCAAACACCAAGCAATTTCATTTCTTTCAAGATTAATACCCAGTAAATCACAACCATTGTAAATCTGTCCAATTACTGTTTAGAATCTCTGAATATCAACCAATACTATTTTCACATAAAATCAATCAGACCAAATCCTTAACCCGTTCCCGACGGGGCCAATCCGGCTTAAATAGACCAAAATTCCGGGACTCTTGAACGCATAAGCCTAACGCGTCGGGATTCTCGGCCGCACTAGCCGCGAGCCAGCGCTGCGCGCTGGCTCTTCCCGCGCCCCAGGCTAGACAAAGTAACGCGTCCCCGTCGTGTAGCCCAAAAACCACTAGACGTGTTATCTTGTCATCCGTCGTTAACGGGTTAATCAAGTAACTGCACTAGACCTTCTGCCCATGAGTTAGTGATAGTAAAGCTAGATAGTCATTCTAGTAAGAAATAGTCATCATGTTGTTTATCCTATAATGCAATGCCTGATAAGAAAAAATCTCTTGTTGGGGTAGGCACTCTCAATCCTCTGGTACAGAGCTCTTCACATACACATTACAATTTTCTGCCATGCATAAATATCAAAACTAAATATATAAATTACAACATTTCTGTCTAAGATAAACAACTCTCACTTTATGATGGAATAATAATTGAATCCTGTATTGGTACCCTTTCCAATCAGTTTAAAACCAAGACATCTAAATACTGTAAAAGCTGCAGCTGTTTTTAATGAAGTTTGTAAACCAGTTACATCTAACCAATTTTTGTACAGCACTTAACTATAACAGAATATTTTTCCCATACCACCCATTATTCTCACCTTGTTTTCTATCTACTCTATTTCCTTATGCTTCATTTTATCTATAATAAACTAACAAAGTATTCCACACTAAACTGAAAACTATTCCACACTAAACTCCTGATCATAAGATGTCTATATATAAATTCATAATATACAATAATAATATACATTCACAAACCTCTTGCTGCGGCACAAACAGCACGACAGTGTTAAGAGGCAAGTGTGATCTACATCTGGCTGCCTGTACTGCAGGTGAACTTCTCACTTGCTGCAAAAGAGAAGGAAAAGTAACAATAATGACAGCAACAATATTATTATAATGTTAATAATAATGATGATAATGACATGATATTGATATTGATATTGATATTGATATTGATATTGATATTGATATTGATATTGATATTGATATTGATATTGATATTGATATTGATATTGATATTGATATTGATATTGATATTGATACTGATACTGATACTGATACTGATACTGATACTGATACTGATACTGATACTGATATTGATAACAATAACAATAACAATAATGATAATGATGATGATAATGATGGTGATAATGATAATAATAATGATGGTGATAATGATGATGATAATATTAATGATAATAATAATGATAATAATAATAATAATGAAGAAGAAAAAGAGGAACAACAAGTCTGGGTGGGAGTAAGTGATTGATAACAGGCTGGGTGAGGAGAGTAAGATGGGAATGAGCCAGACTAGAAAGTATATACCCTTGCCTGCTCAAAGTTTCATGAAAATGTACCATACACTGTAGACCATTCACAAAGGAGAGAGAGAAGCATGTTAGTAAAATATGATAAATTCAAGGAGTTTAAAATTCTGCCAGACTGCATGGTGTTTTCTATTACCTACAGAGCAAGAAATATAGGAAATTACAACACAAAAATTAAGGTTTGTTAAAATAGTTGCTCAACTAATAAATGTCAACACAACACTTTTCCAATGGTGTGAGCCAGCACAACAGAAAATTCTGGATGGTGCACACCAGCATACCATAAACACTAGCTATCACATCAAAAAGTGCCATACTTTACTATCTTTGAGTGGGATGGTTACATAAAAGTGCCTGATAAACAGTTAACCCTCTCTGGACGGGTGGTACAGCATGTGTACCGCGCATTCAAAAGCCCAGTGGCCGAGCGGCACAGTATTGTGCCAGCCATTCAATTGATTTAGGCCTAATAATTCGAACACCCCGGCATTTGGACATTCAAGGCTAGAATTCCCCCGTCGGGGATGGGTTAAGGATTCTTGCTGAAGGGGAAAAAAAGGAAAAACACCATTATGCCTTTGTCACTGTATAATCTGTTATTTCCCTGTTCTTCCCCCTTGTTGTTACGTCTGCAGAGACAGACAACCAGCCACATACACAGATATATGACAAAAAAAATAATTTTAAAAAATAATGAAAATATTAATCCAGCTCCATATTGTACAACTGAGGAAGAGACCAACTGTTGCCCAAGGGTTGAGGTAGGCAAAATATGGTCACTGGGGGTTCTGGGTTCTGATACCTGTCTTTCTACTAGTCCTCACTCACCCACCCCACCCACCCAAACCCATCCACCCAGCCATCCAACTATCCACCCATTCACTCACCCACCGATTCACCCATCCACTCACTCACTCACTCACTCACTCACTCACTCACTCAGTCACTCACTCACTCTCACTCATTCTCACTCATTCTCACTCACTCACTCACTCACTCACTCACTCACTCACTCACTCACTCACTCACTCACTCACTCACTCACTCACTCACTCACTCACTCACTCACTCACTCACTCACTCACTCCCGCTCTCGCCTTACTCCCTTCCATGAAGAAATGCACATGCACTAATGTGATAGTCTGCATTCAAGATCTTTTATAAAGTTTGTAGCAAAACCTTTTTCAAGTTCTACACACAAACACACACCATCATTAGCGTGTAGATGACAACTAACCACCTTAGTCTGTGAGTCTTGCAGTACAAATGAGAAATTTATAATCTTAATTCTAACCAAGCTGTAACTTCAGATTCATTTCTACATTCCACGACAAAAAGACTATGGGCAGAGCTAAAACAGTTATACTTTACTAAAATAGGAAAACACTACTTTAATGAAATACAAGAGGATTTTCCCTCGCTTTATTGTACAGCAAGAGATTGAGTACTGAAAGGAAAAGACTATATATTATGACAAGGAAGAGCACTTCTGGATCTAGGCGTTATAAAAGTAACACTGCCCATTCACTCTCCTTGCTTCGACCATGGGATTGCATCAGCAACAGTACTCGAGGAAAATATATAGTAATTTGATCCCCCGTTTCATAATACATATCGAGACACTGATTAAATCTCACCAGCAGACTCCTACATGGCCGTGCAGCTCCTCTTATAGTCGCACTAATCATCCTTGTGACTTTAGCCTCCCCCTTGAGCTCCGCTTCGTCAACTTGTTATGAAAACTCTCCTTGCTCCGTCTGCTACGTGGGTTATAGCATTTGCCACATTATGTGTTCTGATATCGCATTTATCTGAAAAGTATTCATCTTGAAGGTAAGAATTAATTAGAACTTTGGAAATTTAGTTATCTATGCGTAAAATGATAGCAAAAGGATTTTAATATTATCGATGATACATTGGTAACTTCATTTCTTGATATTTATCTGTCCTTTATATGAAAATTAGGTTGATACATATATGAATTACAGTGATAAGCAACCTAGTTCACAATCCTGTAAAATCAAGGACTCGTATATTCTGATATAATTTTTGTGCCTGCAGCATTCACCGTCAGCGTTCGGCCAATTCGGTCGGATCAAAAGGCTGCTATGCTCCGGCCCTGACGTCATGCACATGTTCCCTTTCCATTTCGAAGAGTTATTTCCCATGAATGATGGTCATTTTGGAATTTCATTATATTTATAATGATTGATGGGTGGATGGCATGGATGATAATATGAAAAGATCTCTGCTTCCATTCAATGAAATGAGTGAAGGGAAAACTCATTTTTAACTGTTATTGCATTTTTAAAATTGATCGTTTGTAAGGCATATATCACAGGCATTAAAATGTCATATTGCTCTTTTGTACGATTTCTTTTGTAAATTCTAGTGTGTATTACACAATGATAATCAAGTACTTTCAACAAATACACGTGACTCGTAGCATTGCTAAATGACCAATTTGCGCCGGGCCGTCTTGTGCATATAGCCCGGGCGAAGGGACGTCTTCGCAAATCTCTTTGAACTGACTAATTTGCTTCCAAAAAAAAGTGTTTTCTAAGTAATTTCAGATTGAAGCTTCATCATCTGTTTTGCCTCTATATAATCTAATGTACTCCACTATCTGAAATTTTCCTATCGATATTTGCATTGATAATAACTTTTCGAACTTGCTGCTCATTGAAGCTAGTTTTATTATTCACAAGGTGTGTGTTATGTTTCCGTGCAGTTCCCGTATTTCCTATCAACCGAGTCCCCCCACCACAGGCCGTTTTCTATGTCCTCGAGAGCCGTGCCGTTTCTGGACGCCGCGTCGCCGATCAGCTGGTTGTTGTTGACGTGTGCGCGGCTGAAAGTGCTGGGTTGGCACTCGCGACGCGCTGGCCGGAGAAGAATCCACAGACACGATGATGTTGAAGGCTGTTATACTTATTGCTGGGCCTCAGAAAGGTGAGAATTTTACATTTGGCCTGTTGGTTAATACCATTTACTCGCATCAGATGTGGAAGTATTTTTTGTGACTACTACATTTAGGTGTTATGTTCATAAGAGGATAGTTTCAGGACAAAGACAGATTCCTCAGTGATAGTTATCAATAGTACCCCATCCTACAGAGACTTCATACAACACGCCAGCAACCTAACCCACACCCAAATTTAAGCCTAATCCATATATTAATCTCTAGCCAAAAAGGGCTTCACTACCTCCAGAGTCCCCAATCTTAACTCCTAAAGGTTACTAGGTTTAACATTATCAGGGGATGATGACATGCACAATCTGGTCCAATATTTAACAGGAAGCCAGATAATGACTGTAATACTATATGTAACCCCACGTAAATTTAAATTCCAAATATTTTTTTGCGAGCTCAATTAGATATGATAGAGTTCTGCTTAGTGCACATTCTTTAGAGCAGGATTTCCCAAACCTAGTGGCAATTTGGAGGCCCTGAACATGGTAAACGGTTTTTCAAGGAGCCCTAACAAAATAATTTCTTAAATATGAAAACCATACGATTCAAATTTTAACACTAACCAAATAATATTTTGGGGTTCCTTGGCCTAAGGTTTAAACTAAAGCCACCACAAAATACTTGACAGATTTGTTTCTTTGGGATAATGGTGATATGAATCATGAAAATCTAAACCAGGAAAAGGATGCTCAGGATGGAAGAATATGAGAATGAACAACAAATGATATCTACAATAAATCTGAATAGGCCCAAGAAAAGCACATCTAAAGTATAGTCTTTATTTTTGTTCAACTGGCATGGATAGAAAAAAAAATCATGCCATAGACCTATTACTAATAGGAAGAGCTACTCCATACAAAATATCAAAAGAAATTATCAGAAGTAATAGAAAAAATAGCAATGGTTTTGGATATGGACAAATATGGACAAAACAGTTATACAACATTGCAGAGGTTTGAATTTATCCATATATGTATTTTCAAATTGTCTTGTTAAAATAGATATCCAGTATGATCCAGTGTTCCATAAAGAATACCTTATTATCATTGAAATACATCAGAAAAAGGCAAACTGAATTTGAATATATCTTTATAATTTACAAGCTGGTAACCAGTCGTAGAGTTCCTCGACTTTCTGGTGATCATAAGTGGTGGCTGAACTTAGTAAACTTGTCCTTGGATGCTCATCTTTGGAGGGCCGGACTCTTAAAACATTGACGAGCTCACTCCCTTTTGAATCAATAAGTTTCGCATCTACAAAAAACGTCCATGAGAATGATTGCTTGTTCATTAGTTGTTGCTGCTCGTGATATTACAATATTTTCATGTTTTCAACCATTTTTTGTTACTTCATTTTTTTCTATTTTCTTTTTCATGAATCCTCCTGAAACTCTTTACACCAGTAGCTGTGTATTATATCTCTTTCCAGTAAAAATTTCAATGAAATATCTACAGCTGTTTAATTTTTCCTTGACCCATTCACGCTGGTTGATGTCCATCATAAGGTTGAAAAATATCCCCGAACCCAGGTGATGTTGTTCATTTTCTTGCCTAGTTCCGGGAGGGGCAATGTGACGTGCTGAAACGTCAGCAGTAGATCGCTAGATTGTTCTCAAATATAATTATTTTACATAATTTCTGAGACTGTTACTTTAGTTTAGGTGTTCGAGTGTCATAACATGAGATATAACGTTAAAAAAATCACATCACAGAAAACTATGTGATATTGATGAGATCATGGTAATTTCTGCTTCTTGATCAGTTGAATAAAAAGATCTGAGTCGAAAAACTATTGTAAAATCAAATGTGTGTGGCCAAGAAATAAAATAAAGTAAAAAATAAGTAATGCAATACTACTAATTTGTTGATTACCTGTGATATCACGTCATGTCAAGTCACAAGATACATGTACATACTCATATGTACACGTATGATTATTCATATTGTTCTTCTTTTCGTTTTGGTAAAAAAGAAAAATAAGTAGAAAATATGTATTTTGATGCCCCACTAAGAGATTGCTTCCACTTTCCTTTGGTATTTTTACATAGAAGTGAAGAATATAGGCAAAGGTCAATAAAATATAACTATAAAGGCATTACTGTAACATGTTTTATAACTAAAATAACTCCTCTGAACATGGCACTATTTTTATGTGCCTTTACAGTGTAGACGCATTCATGAAAACCATAAGAATAGGGTGGGTGTAAAACGCTCTGAGAGGATCAGGGCAGCCCTGCACAGCAAGAAAACACCCCGGCACGAAGCGTCGTGTGCTTGTTATCTTCCAAGCATAAGCAGGAGTAGGCGAAAATACTTCCCGTCGTAAATAGGTTTAAAAGCATTTGGTCCCCCATTAACCCATTGTGGACAGGGGATAGATTCACTTGCCCAGTCTCCAGGATGGGTTTTATTTCAGAGTGAGACAGCTCTACACAAAATACTTTGACCTTTCCCATTCTCATTCAGTCAGTATTTGTAAAATTAGAGCCATTTTTTGGGGGTTTATTTTTTTGTGTGTTTTATTAAGTTTAGATACTTATATGTGCAATATGAAAGGCTCTATCAATGCTGCAGTTGACTAAAATTGTAGTATATGATCCATATCAGCTCATTATTTTCTTTATTCTCAGTGTGTCTATAACTGTGAGTGCCATAGTAAAAGGCATCCCTATTGGCGCAGGAGCACATTTTAAACACTGGGCATGGTTTGAGTCACCTTCCTCTTCTCGTTCTGCCTGCACGTCTTTCAATGGCGGTACTTTAGAACAAGAGGTCGGTAACTTGCTGTGTGCCACCGCTCTATAAAGAAAGTGCTTGCTAGAGCCTGTTGATGGGTGCCATTCATGGCTCTCTCTCCTACTGGTACTAGAAGAAAGTGGTGCCATCTAGATTTTGGATGTTAAGTTTGCTGAAAATTATGGTAATTATAGTAATTATGACTTCAATTATCATCATCACTAACTCCTTACTCCTAGCACAATAAAATAGCACAGTGATCTGAAATCTTCAAACATCATGAACATTATGGCACCTGTTGTCAGGCCAAAGCTCCTGCATTATTTACATCATATCACCTATCTGCAATGGGTTAAGAAAAATCTTCCAGAGCCCCTGGGGCTCACTCACGGAGCCCCAGGGCTATGTGGAGCCCACTTTAGGAAACCCTGCTTTAGAGATTAGTGGGAACTTAGCTGTGTAGCGAAACAGGGATGTTACTACTCTAAATATCTAATATCTGATTATGCCACATCTGTGCATTTATTTATGACACCATATAGCTAGCCATACATTAATCAGTATCTACACACGGCCAAAGGGCAGCAAATCACTGCATATGTCCTTGCAAGATAGAGCACTTCCTTGTTGATTTGTTGTTAAATAATAACCAGTCCAAGTTCTGCCTCTCCAGACTTTATATGATGTAGTTGTTGTTTTTTTTCTTTCTTCTTCTTCTTCTTCTTCTTCTTCTTCTTCTTCTTCTTCTTCTTCTTCTTCTTCTTCTTCTTCTTCTTCTTCTTCTTCTTCTTCTTCTTCTTCTTCTTCTTCTTCTTCTTCTTCTTCTTCTTCTTCTTCTTCTTCTTCTTCTTCTTCTTCTTCTCTTCTTCTTCTTCTTCTTCTTCTTCTTCTTCTTCTTCTTCTTCTTCTTCTTCTTTCTTTCTTCTTCTGTGGGGGGGGCCTGTTCCAGAGCAAAGAGGCCTTTTAATCACTCGGTATTATACCACACCTGTGTTGGACTTTAGATTGTGGCCTATCCATCACAGCAAGATTCAAGTGGGTTTGGATAGAATACAGCTAATATAGTTATGAGAAAAAAGTTCTATTGAAAAAATTACCACAGGTATTTTGTAAACTCACAAATATTGATGATAAAGTAACAATAACATCCTACAGTTATGTATCTATTCATAGATGTGTATACCACTTATGTTACAACATAATATGAACTGAAACAAAATTGACAGATGCATGCACAATTAATGCAAGGATAAATGTACTAGACGCTACACATATTATTGCTGATTATCATAGCACGTCAAGGGAAGTAGACACATTCACATAGAAGTACTTGGGTACAGGGAAAAATAGACCATATACAATGTCATGCCAACCATGTCAAAAAACACATCTCAGTACTGTCATGTATAGCCAAGACTAGTGCAGTGATAGTAGTACCACCACCTGTTTGTAAAATTTACAGAATGATCATAGACTTCAAATCATATTTGCCAGATATTTTTCATTCATTAAAGTAAAGTACTAACTTCAACAATGAGTACTTGTTTGTAAATTTTACTAAATATTCTTAAATTAATCTGCATATCTTTACATGATGGTGCCGCTAACTTACTACTAAACAATGTTAGGTACCATTGCCTTTCCTTGAATAACTACCCCTCTCCCTCTCAGTCCCTCTCCCTCCCTTTTTCTCCCCTCTCCTTCTCCCTCCCTTTTCCTCCCCTTTCCTTCCCCTCTCCCTCCCCCCTCCCCTATTATACCATTTAAATGTCTTTCAGTTTAAAAGAGGAAGTTACGATAATTATCTGACAAAAAAAATCAAGTGCTTTTACTTAATTCATGTATAGTTATATATGTTTTTAAAGAAATGGGCAAAAATAGGCTGAGATTGCCAGGTTGTTGTGGATCACTTTGTGTCACAAAAAAGGGGGAAATCCTCAAACTGCCTGTGTAGAAAAAAGTAGAAATGAGACTGAATAACTTCAGATAAGGCAACAAGTAGAATATGAATAAGGATTTAGGTCTTGCCATTTGTATTGTGGTATTGACAAATGAAGGTGTTGATGTAGCTACTATTGTCCTGAACTTCTCAGTTATTGTGATAATGTATGAGATTCTTTTCTTTCACATACTTACAAATGTTGGTTCCTTCAGACCAGACACCATGGTTCTTTTTTGGTGAGTGCATTTGAAATAAACCCTTGAGTAGGGTTTAGATTTGTAAAGTAAGACAAGTGTATTGAGCTGTAGTTATGAAAACCTGAATGATTTTACTTAGTATTGCTATTTTATGAGAAAAGAGTTATTCTTATGTACAGTAGTTCTGTCATTAACTTTTCCTATATTATTGTAACCTTTAAAATGACAAAAATTCCTTCCTCATTAACTTGTATTGGACTGGAAGGTAGTTTTGATTTTAGGCAAGGCCATGTATTTACCTCCACATGTATCTACAATGTTTTATTTAGCCAAGTACAAATGAATTTTAATATGTATAGAAAAAAGTTTTGTGATATGTATTTTTTTACAATTGGAACTCAACAAATTGACATTTATGTTCCAATAGCATTTAAGGAATACTTACATATTTTTGGATTATTTCTCTATGCTTCATTTGAAAATACTTTGCTCCATTTATAATGATACAAATCTTAAAAAGTTTGAAATAGAAGAGATACCAGATTTCAAGAAATATGAAAATCTTCTTATTTTTTCTTGAATGGTATTATAAAATGTCACATGTAGACAAATAGATTCTCTTGCAATATACTTAAGAATGGGCTTATCAATTCTTTATTTTTAGAATATATTTTTAAATGGACTCTGAATATACTAGATGTATGTACATATAGTGTGTTAGTACTTGTGCATATGTGTGAGTGCTTGTGTATATATGTGTGTGTGTGTGTGTGTGTGTGTGTGTGTGTGTGTGTGTGTGTGTGTGTGTGTGTGTGTGTGTGTGTGTGTGTGTGTGTGTGTGTGTGTGTGTGTGTGTGTGTGTGTGTGTGTGTGTGTGTGTGTGTGTGTGTGTGTGTGTGTGTGTGTGTGTGTGTGTGTGTGTGTGTGTGTGTGTGTGTGTGTGTGTCTGTGTGTGTCTGTGTGTGTCTGTGTGTGTCTGTGTGTGTGCATGTATGTATAACACATTTTTTCATAATAAGTTTGAATGTCATTATCTATTAATATATACTTGAGTATATCATGAATACTAAATGCTAAATTATGTTAACTAAATTAATGATTAGATGTATTAAAGTAATGAATATATAATTCAGTGACATTACATATATAAACTGAGAATGAATATGGAAGACATTCTTACATATTTCACATTTCAAAAAAGTGTACTGTTAATTTCAGGACTCATTTATTTACTGTAGCAGCAATACCAGTAGTAAGGAAAAAGCTTTTCATGTACTTTGGCCCTGTATTCACAGATTTATATTAGGTATTATTGTTATATCAAGAAAATTTTCAGTAAAATATATTTCTTTTCTTAGGTTATCCTTGAAATTGGAGAAAAACCTTTATTAACTATAGATCAGTAATACAGTAAACTATGTATTTTGATGTGTTGAAATTGAGATAAAAGGTGATTGACTTTTACAAATTAAGGTGTGCTAGTCATGAAAATTAATATTTCTGATGTTAATTGTGGTCAGGATTAATCCTTGGATAGTTGCTATGCTTTATGTCATATACGTAGTGAAGGTATATGTTAAGCAAACCAGAATGTTCAATACATTATTTGATTCACTTTATTCAGAAAATAAACATCACTTCCAGGCACACGTTTTCGACCCTTGTCCTTGGATGTTCCAAAGCCCCTGTTCCCAGTGGCTGGATTGCCAATGGTTCAGCATCACATAGAGGCACTTGCATCGTTACCAGATCTGAGAGAAATTCTACTCCTTGGATACTTCCCTGCCCAACAACTGCAACAGTTTGTAGCTGACATGATGGCCACTTACAAGATAAGGATAAGGTAAATTATTTGAATTTTTGGATTTGACTAAGGGAAGGAACAAGACATTCACTCATGAAGTTTCATTCATTCAGAGTTGAAAGTGACATTTAGTCTATTTCTAGTACTTGGTGGTGTTGCCTTTTCACTTTACATCCTCATGCAGGGCTGTTGATAATCAAACTCCTTGGTAATGCTTAATTTCACACATTTTCATATTGACTCATGCCCTGGGTAAAGACTGCTTTACACATTTCCTATGATTTAATTTCTTTACAGATGTGTTTATAACTTCTTTTGCTAAAACTAAATTACAACAAAGAATATTTTATTATAATTGCCTTTTTGTATTCAAAATTACACATCAGATCAATTGCAGTATATTTTGGAGTAACACAAGAAGAACACCAACGGAGAAAGACTAAATAATGATTACTAAATATGATCAATATATTTCAATATACTCATCATACTCATCAAACCAAATTATTCTGTGAAATCTGTCTCTTTAATGCAGGAATGCAGTTAATGAAATTTGAAGAATATAAATGATAGGTGAAAATTGAAATATGAGCATCTGCTTCAATATACAGTTTTTGATGGATCAACAGAAAACAAAAGGTAGCTCATTACTATTATGTGTGGTTTCCTGTACAGTATTCTAAGTTTATCACCCCCCTTCTTTTTCAGATATCTCCAAGAATATCAAGCCCTAGGAACAGCAGGAGGAATCTATCATTTCCGTGATCAGATTAGCTCAGGTAATCCTGATGCATTCTTTGTGTTAAATGGGGATGTATGTGGAGACTTTCCCCTGCAGGAGATGCTTGACTTCCACACAAACCTCACCACACCTTCTCTGATAACTATTATGGGAACAGAAGCCACAAGACAACAATCTACCATGTATGGTTGCATTGGTAAGTGTACTTTAGAACATATGTCTGTAATTTCTTTAACTTTTTAAATCTGTATTATACAGTAAATAAGCAATATTAAACCATATGATAATTTGATTTTTTCAAATACACCTTTTTTCCAGTTGAAGCAAAAGATACACATCAGGTCCTCCATTATGTTGAAAAGCCATCCACTTTTGTATCAAACCTTATTAACTGTGGTGTGTACATATGCTCTCCTGATATATTTAAAAGGGTGGGTGAGATATTCAACTCAAGGCAAGACTTTTACAGGTAAGTGTATACTGATACTGAGAGAACTTGATTTTAAAGTTTGGTAATATAATAATTTCATGATACTATGGTGTATTTTTTTCATCATAAATTTTAAGCATTATGAAATTTGGTACACTTTGTTCATACATTTAATGACATGTTTTCTTTGGAGATTGATACTGTGTATTAATACTGTCATTCCAGCGATGACAGTGAGGGCAACGAATCTATCCAGCTAGAACAAGACATCCTGATGCCTATTGCAGGCACAGGTCAAGCTTATGTTTACACCACAGATAGGTAAGTTTTCAATATTGATTCATGTGGGATAAAGTACTTATAAATGCATAAACGCAGGGTGATTGTGCATGTAGTGGGTGGCTGCAGCTTGAGTGGGCAATTACCTGAGGTGTATGGCCTATGCATTTTGAAACATCCCGGCATTGAGTCCAGGTGGAGCCAAAACCACCCCGGTATTATCAGATATTTTAATTTTACTCTCTTTAAAACACTTTGCTCTCTATGAGTTTCTCAAGAAAATTAAGCAGTAAACATACCTTATTCAACTTTACTTCTGCCATTCAAAAAATAAGCTTTTAAAGTAGCAAAAGTCTCATAGCAAAGATAAAAAACATGATCAAGGAATTTTTTGGTCTCTCTCCAATTTTTTACTTCAAAAAGAAAATATGATGTTAAAAATTGAAATGATTTGTAAAGAATATTTCTCTCCATAGTTGATGGTATAAAGGTTACATGTATAAAAGAAATCAGAAACATTGTTTGTACTCAGGAAATAAATTTTGATGTGACCATATTTATGGGCTCTGAACCCTATAGCGACGGCACGTTACACTTGTGTGACACAGCTAAATTCCCGATGCCGGGGCGTCATGCCAGTGTGACATTTCCAATGCAATGTTGCAATGGCCCGGCATAGGGGTTTTCGCGTAGCGCGTGCCCCGTCGGGAAAGGGTTAATATTAGTATCTGGTTAACAGTAACTTTTAATTTGAATATCTTAACTTATATAGCAATACGATCATTTTGATAAAAGACTGAATCAGTTATTTTTCAAACTTAGTGAATATGGAAAGCTTATAAGTTGATGTTTAGATTATTGAAAGTCCAGATTGAATATTTTTTATTCATTATATATTTCCATTTTATGTGTCAAGTTAGCCTTAACCCATTCACGCGGGTTGACATCCTATCATGAGGTCGAAAAATATCCCCAGACCTGGGGGATGTCCAGAGACATTGTGCATTTTCTCACTGAGTTCCTGGAGGGGCAATGTGACGTGATGAAATGTCAGCAATACATCATTAGATTGTTCTCAAGTATGATAATTTTACATAATTTCTGAATTTCTGTTACTTTAGTTTTGGTATTTGAGTGTCATAAAATGAGATATAACGTTTAAAAATATCACGTCACAGAAAACTACATGATATTGATGACATCATGGTCATTTCTGCTTCTTGATCGGTTGAATAAAAAGATCTGAGTCTAAAAACTTTTGTGTTTGGCCAAGAAATAAAATAAAATAAAAAATTGCTAATGCAATACTACTTCTAATTTGTTGATTACCCATGATATCATGTCATGTTACGTCATGAGGTACATGTATATACTCAAATGTACATGTATGATTATTCATATTGATCTTCTTTTCGTTTTGGTAAAAAAAAGTATAAAACATGTTTTTTGATGCCTCATAAGAGATTGCTTCCACTTTCCTTTGGTATTTTCACATAGAAGTGAAGAATATAGGAAAAGTTCAATAAAATAAAACTAAAAAGGCATTACTGTAACATGTTTTTCAACTAAAATAACTCCTCTGAACATGGCAATATTTTATATGCCTTTACATTGTAGACATATTCATGAAAACCATAAGAATAGGGTGGGTGAAAAACGATCTGAGAAGATTAGCGCAGCCCAGCGCAGCAAGAAAACACCCCGGCATGAAGCATCGCGTGCTTGTTATCTTCTCAGAGTAAGCAGGAGTAGGTGAAAATATGTCCCGTCATGAATGGGTTAAAGACTATCCCTGTATGTTAAGTTTTAGAGTTTTTGAATGCTTTTTGAAATATCAAAATGGAGTAAAGAACCCTTCCTCATTATCTTGATTTAGGTGGTGGTCTCAGATAAAGACAGCGGGCTCTGCCATTTATGCCAATCGCCACTACCTCCAGCTGTACCACAAGCAAAAGCAAGATCGCTTAGCGACAAATGGACCAGATAAGCCAACAATCATTGGAGATGTTTACATTCATCCAACAGCAACTGTTGATTCGTCGGCAGTGGTAAGCCACACATTAACTTTTCTATAACTGCCTCCTTAGAATGATTAATAAAAAGAAATGACAACTACATAGATTATAAATAGTTTGCATTGTATGTTTATGTGCATAGATTGATATACATACACTGTATACATACATTTACTAAATTTCAACATTCATACATATGTTAATACACATTATTGGTTTTCCAGTTGGGTCCAAATGTGAGTGTGGGGAAGAATGCAGTAATTGGTGCCGGTGTACGTATCCGAGAATCTATTATTCTTGGCAATACAACAATACAAGAACACAGCTGTGTGCTTTATACGTGTGTATCAGTTTGTCTCTTTCTTTTAGTTATTTTAAGGGCATTCTATTATAATTTCTTAGTGTCTTAAAGCAGGTGTGCATCACTTGAAAGCAAAAGTAAAATTATGTGCTCTTCACTGTCATTTGAGAAAAAAATAATGATAATAAATTGGAGATGGATATATATTTATAATTCCCAAAGTGAAGGAGTATGATATAGTTAATAAGAACTTTGACAGGGATATTGTTGCTAAATGAGAACAATATTTTTGAAAAGATCATCTTTCTCAGGGTGGTTGGTTGGAACTCCACAGTTGGAGCTTGGTCACGCCTTGAAGGAACACCTTGTGACCCAAATCCAAATAAGCCTTTTGCCAAGATGGATAATGTGCCTCTTTTTAATAATGAGGGGAAATTAAATCCTTCAATAACTATCCTTGGTGAGTACTGGTTTGGTTTTATTTGGTGAATTGTTTTATTTAAGTTCTGAGTTAGAAATTTTTCTTACAGAATTTATTAATAGTATAGTTAAACTTTAATGTAGCCAGGGTTATAGTTATAACTTGGTATTGAATTTTGTTTAGCTTATTTTTGTTGTGTCTAATTTTATGGTCAATGCTTTATGCTTCTTTTTGCTCATGCTAGTTCCCTTTACATAAAAAAAAGGGAAGTTGTGTTTCTTATTTTTTTTTATCTTTTTATCTATAAAGTTTTGTAATCTTTCATTCATTTAACTCTTTCTCTCTCTCTATCTCTCTATCTCTCTCTCACTCTTTCTCTCTCTTTCACTCTCTCTCTTTCTATCTCGCTCTTTTACCCTCTCTCTTTCAATCTCTCTTTTTTTTCCCTCTCTCTCTCTCTCTCTCTCTCTCTCTCTCTCTCTCTCTCTCTCTCTCTCTCTCTCTCTCTCTCTCTCTCTCTCTCTCTCTCTCTCTCTCTCTCTCTCTCTCTCTCTCTCTCTCTCTCTCTTTCTCTCTTCTCTCTTTCTCTCTTTCTCTCTTCTCTCTCTCTTCTCTCTCTCTCTCTCTCTCTCTCTCTCTCTCTCTCTCTCTCTCTCTCTCTCTCTCTCTCTCTCTCTCTCTTTCTCTTTCTCTTTCTCTCTCTTCTCTCTTCTCTCTCTCTCTCTCTTCT
>NW_028234426.1:15594070-15604070 GCF_977035675.1 Penaeus japonicus | reverse complement strand
TGCGTGTACATGTGTGTGTGCGCGTGTGAATGTTTATGTCCGTCTGTGTGTGCGTGCGTGTGCGTGTTTGTGCGTGTGACATATTTATGATCATATTCATTTCATGCCTGAGATATTTTATGGATCTTACTCATAGCCTTGTATGGAGCTTCTGCCCATGCCAGTAGTCTCTTGTCAAGTTGATTTCAATTGTACAGACTCAGAAATCAAAAGTTATGTATTTGATGTTCTACCTGTATGTTATTTAAATGTTTTATACACACATCATATTTTAACTTGGATTGACTAGAGTCTGATCAGTGCTATATGTATGTTTCTCTTTCTTTCTTTATAGGGTGCAATGTGTCTGTGCCATCTGAGGTGATTGTGCTCAACTCCATTGTTCTGCCATACAAGGATCTTCCACGCAGCTACAAGAATGAAATTATTCTTTAATCTGATGTTTTCATGGTTGTTCATTTAATTACTTCATTTAGTTGTAAAAGTTCAACATGATATTTGATGGACTGATTCTCTTCTTTTGTTTAGTCTGCTGTTGCCTGGGAATGGGAAAATTATTTGTTATTGATATTCTAATCATAAAATGTATTTATTACAAGTGCAATTATTTAGATTTTTTAATAAAAGTTTGGAAATGAATTACTGTATTTAACCTATAAATGTATGAGATAAAAAGACATTATGGCTTAGTAAAGATGTGAAAAAAATATGATATGATAAGGACAATTAAGGCCTTTAGCATAGAGAGTTTCTCTTGCCACAAATCAAGAAATGATAGAATTTTTTTTAAAGGTTTGAAGGCAGTAAAAAACCATAGTAAGTTTATTTTTGGGCCTTAAAACAGAAAAAATGCTATAGATCTAGATTTTACCTGACCCAAGTAAGTAGGAGGGTGTAGTGCAGCTAGAGCTTTCAAAACATTAACAGTTTTATTCATTGATATTATGAAGTCCTACTTTGGTGACCTTACATGGCCATCAATTCAGTTGAGGCTGATGGTATATATTTTTAAAGAATGCTAAGTAAGCCGATTCCAGTTCCTGCTGTAAAAGCTTCCAGGTATACTAACGTGTGTATCAAAACAATGTTGATGAGTCTATAGCATTATAAGATTTCCTTTTCAAAAGAGATATGTTATCAAAAGGAAAAAGACAATATTATTGTACTAAATCATTGTGTTAAATAATCCTGTAAACAAACTTTTGGCTAATTATTTAATATACCAAGGATCAGATGGGCAAGATAAACAAACATGGACAGCATTTGATATGTGATGATAAGTTATACCAAATGTAAAGATAAACATGAATGACAATGATAAAAGGAAAATATATAGAGAAAGTGACATATTCGATAATATGCAAAATGATTGATCTCACTTGTGGTCTTTGGTATATAATGAAAAGGGGAAAGCCAAAAAAGTACTTAATTTCTACCATGTCATGTGTGATACTTTTGTATCAAATACATTTCTTCTCAAATAAGATTTTACAGAAATTTGTTATTATACATATAGTATCATGACATTCATAAAGAACAATAAGTTATTACCAACAATGGTTTTCCTTTTGAAAGTGTCAACACAGATATCCCCTTGCAAATTTTGGAAATTCTGTACCTTTGATCAATCAGCATCCGTCCTAGTGTTGACCTGACTCATGTCATGCTGTCTATTGCAATGCAATTGCATTTGCAAAGGCTCATTCCAAAAGGCTTGTGAGTAAAAATACAACTGTTATCCAGAGAATACCACTAATTGCCTGATACTATTGCAAAGAAAAATCAGAGTAATTTACAAAATACTTAAATCTGAATATAAGGCCAAAACAAACTTCTCAAACTCTTTCCACCAATGAACATTAACTATAGTCCTTATAGGATCACGTAGATCTCGCTGTGCCTGAACAATCTTTTCATCATACCTCTATAGCCCTTCCAGCCTCTCTATCCCCACATTTTACTTTATTCTCCTTACTCCTATTGTTTAACACAAGAACCTTGGTATTTTCACGTTTTCTAGTACCTCCCCATTTAGCTTTAAAGTCCACCTTCTTCCATCTTTTTTGTGAACCACATCATTCTACATTTGCTCTCATCTAATTGCAACCACTGTCTCTCACCAGTAATGTAACTAAATATTTATGGTCCTGTTTCAAGAACAATGCCCGGGGCCCTACTGACCTTCAAATGTTTCAAAAGATAACCATCACTATATGCATTCATGACAATTTATTCTACAATTTCTACAAACCAGCAGAACAGTTATGATTTACATTATAGATTCTTTATTTTTTATGCAAGGAATTGGAGGACCTTGTAAGCCTCCTGGCGCTAAGCCACTGTCTCCTACACACTCTACACTAGTTTCTGTAACTTCTGTGCTACTAGCATTTTGTAAAACCAATTAGTTACCTCCCTCACTACTTCACCCATATTCATATTAAATACCATGCATGATTGTGTAATATTGCCATCATGGGATCCAGTAGAGATTTGAACATGGGAAAAACGGTAAAGTGGACGTTTTCACTCTACAACTAGTAAAGGAATTTCGGCAGTCGGGTCAAACGCACACGGTTGCGACCAGAAATATAAGCTAAGATTGTTTTTTCCTTAACCCAAAATATCGGACGTTTAATTCCATGGGAGTCGATCTAAGTAGCCATTTCGGTCAAGGTTTCAAAATACAAACACGTGGCAGATGCACCTGCAGGTTGGTGGATAAAAAAGAAGGAAGGGGGAATGCACACAGGGCGAGAAAGAGGAGTGAGTGAGTGATACCTCTTAATGATACCCCTGAAGTTGCAATGAAATTACAAATAAATTGGGAATATGAAGGAATAGTGTATATAATAACAAGAAGACTGACAAATCGTCAACGTTTATCTCCTCAGCCTGTTGGAAAGTGTGGATAGGAACGTGTTTCAACTCCAAAGCAAGACAGCATGTTGGTTGTAATGTGTAAAAATCAAAGATCAGCATCATCTAAGGATTTGGCATATGAATGGAGTGATTTCGGAATGCAGTGTAATCCCAGTACTGATTGAGACCTTTCGACAGAGACAATAAAGAAGAAACGTCTGTCTTGGGCAAACATTCATTAATGTTAGACAACTTACGTTTGAAATAGGGAAAATATTGATACAACGTTTACGTTGTCATAAATATGAAAATTTGTCAATTCCATGCAGCAAATAGAGAGAAAAAAATATATACAAGATATTTTGCCAAACTTAAGTATGCTTCTTTGATAGGATGCAACTCCTTGAGAGCAAACGCAAGTTTGTGAGGACGCCTTTAGAAAGCGTCCATCCAAATGTCATAGGGCCACAGTCAAGTAATCATCGCGATGAGGATGATTTGGTCTGTCATCTACAACATTGGAACATCCCGATGAAGGATCCTCATGGGCAACATGAACCACGTAAAGTACCGAACGATATAGACAAGTACTTAGTTCTCCAGCTTCACGAAAAGTTCCCTAGCAATGATTATACCTTTAGGTCTCAAATCCTGCGAAATCATGGACTTGTGGTATCAGTGGGAACGCCTGAATTCCTTCAAAAGGTTATGGAAAGAGCTAAAGGGCGAAAAAAAATGATTGTCAGAATCAAGCAGTAGCTGATAGTGCGTCTAACCGAAGTTGGTACCACAAGCGTATGGTATAGGAACTAGCACCAGCACATAAACCTTTGCCTTCCTTAATTCGCTCGGGTTTCACGCCTTCTCCAGAGGTCTTGGTGTGGTTGGAGGCCTTCCGGCGCTCAGGCTAGGCTGCCAAAGTGAAGACATGTTTCTCGCCTTCCCCTCCTCCCATGCGCACCAAGAGGGTATGTTCCTCTTTGGAGGAGGATGGGAATGTCATTGGAGACTTCGAGAGGGGTGGAGCTTGATTCCCTCTTTGGTGGCCCCAGAAGGCCCCAGGGAGCCTTCTCTCCGGCTTCAAGGAATGGTGGCCGTCCTCTCTTCCCTGTGGTCCCTGATCATGTGCCGTTCTGCAGGAACAGGTAGGCAGTATCCAGTCCTCAGTCTTCCTTATGCCAGAGCCCAGTTTCTCAGAAGTAAGGAAAGCCCCTGATAGCAGTGAAAAGCCTAGTCCTCCCCTATTTCCTTCCCCAGACAGCGCCTCGCTATCCACTGGCCTGTAAGTTACTCCTGGCACTCAGGCCTTAACCCCTGGAGTCCAAATCCTTCGTTGGGGATTATAAAGGTTGGGTATCAATGCTGCCTCTACAGCCCCAACCCGGAAGGGAGGGGGGGGTGCGAGGAGAGGGCACCGGCCCCCCGACTGGCCCCTGCAGATATTAGTTCCAGCCTTTAACGACGCTCAAGTTATTATAAGAGTGTAGGAGCCTAGACATCCTCCAAGCAGGCAGATTGAATAAAATATGAGATGTCCAAGTGTATACGCATGTCAGTAAGGAATGAAATAGAGTAAAGAGTACCCTACGCAGGATACTCGAGTAGGTTATTTCCGAATGCTATAAAGAAAAGAAGGTAAATGTTATGTTATTTCATACTTTTTTATCTATATCATATAAGCAGATGCAAAATACGTCTCCTCTCACTTAAAAGGTGTTGACAGTTACTTTCAGGGAAATAAACCCCGTAGCAAGACGAGAGGACTTAGCCAACATTCGGAAAGAAGGGATAGTCAGCCCAAAGGTAAAAATCAAACCCCGAGTGATCAGATCGCTGATGAGGGTTTGTTTGTTTGTGGGATTTATGGTCTATCGTCCAGTGGCATAACGCAGTCAGCCAGGATCACTAAACCAATGAATCCATTCATTTTTTTCAATCTAGATAAGATCGCAAAGCTGTTTCTTTAAAAAAGTAATTAGTTTCCACTTTTTTCATTAGTAAATATGAAGGCGTGAGATTTAGATTTTCATGAAATAATTCCTCAAGTTTGAATATGCGGTGTATGCAAATATACTATTGCAGTTTGGCCATTGTACATGAAGTGCGCATGCCGAGGAGGACCCAGGGAGTTGAGCTTTCCAATCAGGCCCGGTGCAGAGGGACATCAGGGTTTCCTTCAACGCGCGATGGGTAAATTTGACCATCCCTTTGGCTACCTGTTTGTGTACTGTGGTGCGGTGAACGATGGTCCCATCACCCCCCTCCCCCCTCCCCCCCAATGAAGGTAGGACCTCGGTTGATCCAACTATTCAGGAGGGCTTCAACGTAGTCCTGGGTGGTGGTTCGGTGGTTCGTTAGGTGGCAGTGAACAGTTACTGAGCGCCGTCCGACGGTGGTAGGGGCCAACGATGTCAACATGAAGGTGGCCGAACCGGCGCTTAGGCTGTGGAAATTTTGGTGTGGAAATCTGGTGTGGCGGCTGGATTTCTGACAGGCGGTGCGATATCGGACCCAGTGGCGAACATGTCATGCGAATTTCAGCATTATGAGCTTGTGAAGGCCATACCTTGCAGCGAAACTTCTTGGCGATGATGGGACGGGTTCGGCCAGAGATGGATGTGCGATAGGCGGCCGTCTTGGGATCCTTCTCTTGGGCGGTGGATAGGTCCTCGTCTTTAATCTCAAGGTTCACGGCGTTGATTTCAATTCGGGAGAGGGCGTCGGCAACTGGATTTATTTTTCCCAGCACGTATTCCATAAAGCAATTGAATACGGCAATGCTGGAGAGCTGGCGTTGTAGCTGGGCAGACCAGGCGTCATCAGTCTTGGGCCGTGAGGATGGTTAAGTTGGCGCCTTAGCTTCCCGGCAAGGGCGTTGTAGAGGGGTCCCATCGTGTTGGTGATGCCTGGTAGTAGTTGACCATACCTACGAATTCTTGAAGGTACTTGATGGTGGTGGGCATCGGGAAATTCTTAACTGCCTCCACTTTGGAAGGAAGGGACGGGTGCCGGCGGCTATCTCGTGTCCGAGGAATTCAACAATGGAAACGCCGAAAAGACACTCATCGTAACGCACGGTTAGTCAGTTGCCGCACATTCTGGATGTGCTTGAGGTGTTCGGTGGCGTTGCTTGAGAAGATTAGGATGTCCACGTAGCAGGCACAGTAGGGTAGGCTGCTGGGGATACCGTCCATTAGCCGCTGAAAGGTTGCCCCCTGAGCTACGGAGGCCGAATGTGCACAGGGACTTGGAAGTAACCCTTCAAGAGGTTAAATTTGGAAATAAATTGCCCCGTAGGTTTGAAGTGAGATAAGCCATGTTTTGAAGAAGGTAGTAGTCAAGCTCGGTGATGAAGTTCAGGTGTCGGTAGTAACCACAAGGTCTTCAGGTTCCGCCAGATTTCTTAACGAGATGCCGATGGGATCAAGGCTTTTTGCCTCCTTAGGCCCATGCACTCCATTTCAGCAAAGGCTTGCATGGCTGATGAAGCTTAACATGAGATAGGTATTTGAACGTGTTAGGCGGCCCGACCGGATTGCTAACGGAGTTCAAGTCGGAAGGCTTCGGGAAACTCTTGATGGAGTAACCCATAGCGGTCGTCCGCTCTCACAGAGCAGTGGTTGATGTAGCCGAGGAAGGTCGCCTGGAAAGTGGTCACGTCAAGGAGCTTGTGGTTAGCGACGTCGACGAGAAGCGGTGACTGGCTGCTTGAATGGTATGGCGCGGTTGTAGGAAGGGATCGTGTTTCCTTGACGACGTGTTTTGATGTTGGTGGGGCCGTGGAGGCGCCTCCTGTCGTGGTAAGAACAGAATCCGGAGGGCGGGGGCTAGTAGCTCCGTCGTAGAGCAGATGAAGGTGATTCAGGAGGCCTGTGTTAATGAGTTCGTTGACCGTATTACTAGGGCGATGGTGTCTGTCGTGTATGGCGGTCATTGAGGAAGGCACTGCACCCACAGTTCGTGCAGAAAACCTACTCGTTGTGATGCTTTATCATCAATGGTTTCTCCAACAAGGCGACTCTACCTGCTTTTCTACGATAATTCTGACAGTACCGTAGGTATACTTGAAGTGAACAGGAAGATTATCGCTTTCTAACCAGTCATCGATGGTGTTATTGATGAAGATAATAGAGCTTATATTACTCGTATTATTGGCCAGCCCTATCAGCCTATTATCTTTCAGAAGGAACATAACGCATGAATAAGCAATAACATTAACTGATTTTGTAACAGACTATCCTGGAGGGAATGGAGCTCATCATAGATTAATATATCATCAGATGGACAATAACCCGGACATAGTCCGTTTGGCATCCCGGATAACTATATCAGAAACATAGGAAGAGACCAATAATTTGAGGTATTTTTGGGAGTTCTGCTGCATTATGGAGAACTCATGAATTAAGTTATGGAGTTTGAAAGTACCTTACCCACCAGTCTTTTTATCCTTTTGACGAGGAAAGGCGGCAAATCCTCGTGTCCCTTGCTCCCCACCGCTAGGGAGACGCCCAGAAAAAAATACCTGTTCTGTGGAAGACACCAAGAGCAACAATCCTATCAAGAGTTGCCTGGACACAATATGATCTAGACTGATTTGGCATCATCATCCTCGTGATATTTTTGCCGATTCAGTTTCTTTTTGTTAATAGGGTTATTTACAATATTTTTGGGTTCAACAATTTCTTGTTAGTTGCATATGAATTGAGTTTGCATATCAAACCTCAGTTACGAACATAATGCTCTTTCATGTATACTAATGGCTTGATGAGGATCTCAATAATAGGCACACTTGTGGGGGGTTCCAGTGCATGTAGTGGCACTGTGAGCACCAACGCTACAACTAGAGTAAACTTTTCCGTATCTTTATCGTAGCATTGTAATGAGGTTTGTCCAATTTTTGGCATTTATTAGAGTGCACTGGCCTTTCACCTTTTCAGGGATTTTACTTGAAGCAAAGGCCAAGAAGCATAGTTTGATTTTTGTCACCTTGTATAGAAGACAGGAATATGGTCTACCTTTCATAGATTACCGAGGACCTGCAGACCAATGCACATCATCCCCAATCCGGATTTGCACTTCCAGTATGTATAAGACTCAAAAGGGTTGTTTTCATTTAGGCACTTCTTAGGTTGAACAGTTACCAAACACATCTGGAATCATCTTTGCTTCTCGTCCTCTACAACAACCATAGGGAGAGGGACCCTCTAATACAGAAATTAATATAACAGTCAGCAGTACATTAAAACTTTTATGTAGAGTACCCTACCTGAATACAGTATTTGCAGCACATTTCAATAATCTATAAATTAATTATGTAGGATATTAAATTAAATCATGTTTTCTTGTATTTTATTCCAAACAATCAACATTGCCTTTGTCACTGAAAAATCAGCGAGATCAGCTCAACAATCATGATACTGCTCAAAGGTAATTTTCAAATCAAGCTGGCTCTCTTGCAAAAATATATATATATGCATATGTCAACAATCTTAAAAAGCAGCAGAATCATTGAAACTCTGTTTGCTGTTAACCAATTTGCTATCTAATATGAAATAATATCTAGATGTAAAGTTTTATGAATCTATTTTGTTTGACAAAATCTTTTGGCCTCATGTACAGATATTAATGCATAAATTATTGAAAACTATAAAATAATCAACAAATGAACTATGAAGAACACAATACTGAATACAGAAACATTTTCCCTGAATCAATAGGTCAATACATACACTGTATACCACTGAATCAGAATATTTTTATCCTTTTTTTTTCAGCACTATTGCTCACTGTTCCTGTTTCTCCATCTTATTTGTACCTTAGGCATTTTTGACAGGCAGCTTGGTAATGACACACTTCACTTCAGTGTAGTTCTGCAGTGCATACTCAGAGTTTTCCCTCCCCTGTCCTGACATCTTGTATCCTCCGAATGGAGTCTGAGCATTCAGAACATCATAGCAATTGATCCTGAAAAGGTGATGAGTATTTAAATTTCTATTAAAATCATGAAACCTGAAGTTATGATACTTTAGAGCTTAAAGGGAGCCATTTGTAATTTTTGCAATTCTGCAAGTTACCAAAGGTTGCAGTATGGCACTGATCTTCAAACCAGAGTTTGGGAACTCCATGTATATTAAGATCTTGGCAAATGAAAGCAAGTTTACCATGTACCAGGTCCAGAAAGGAGGAATCCTTGGGAAAAAATAATATAATTCCCATTCTTATATTTGTCAAACTAAGATGAAAAGTTAATAGCATGTCTGGAAGTGCCTCCCTGTCACTTAAAGGCTTGTTCTTTTGTTTGTTTATTTGTTCCTCTGAGAAATGCAAAGTATGCATTTACAGACGAATAATATATATCTATTTCAATACCAAAGCAATTATTTTTGCATTCCAATGTTGGATAAATCAAATAACTAACTACTAATAACTCTTACCATACTGTTCCTGCACGCAGTCCCTGAGCAAACATATTTGCCTTGTCCAAATCCTTTGTGAATACAGATGCTGCTAGGCCATAAGTAGTATTATTTGCACGTTCAATCACCTCATTAACATCACTAAACTTCATAATCTGTTGTACAGGTCCAAAAATCTGAGAAAGTAAGAGTAGATATAAAGAATCAGCAGTTATTCTCCTTACACTTTTGATAATAAATATAGTCTCCTCATTATTTTCAAACAATTACATGAATACCTGATCTTGTATTTGTGCTCCTACTTAAGGAAATCTAATCCCTGAATACATCTGACATTACCAATGTCATGCACCATTATTTAAAAAATGTTGTATAAAGAATCTGAAGAATGGAGGTACAAAAAATATATATAAATATAAATCAGATTTATCAAGGCTAATTTGTACCAATTTTTGTTTTTGTTTGAGCACCTTTTCCATTTTCCTTGAGGATGAGGTTGTAGACACCCCATGGCTACAGCCCTTAAAAAATCTATATACAAGATTCCTTAGAATTTTGAGCAATATATAAGTAATATTAATGCAAAAGTGTTAGCATAAAACTTCTCAAAGCTGTAGACTTCTAAGACTTACTTCTTCTGTAGCAATACGCATGTTATCCTGCACATCAGCAAACACTGTGGGTGCAACATAATAGCCTTTTTCCCCAACACGGGCACCTCC
>NW_028234426.1:15579070-15584070 GCF_977035675.1 Penaeus japonicus | reverse complement strand
TTCCTCTACGTGGAAGACGAGATGGAAACCATTATCATCAATGTTTGTGACGGAAACGCCTCTAAACAGCTGGATAACTGACTCGCGCCTTTATTTACAATATATCTAGCTGTGTAATTGCACGGATCACATTATAATCGCAAATGTTTAATAACTGTCAATTTTGTTGCTGCATAAAATTTGATATTGTTGTTCATCAAAAGTGTCAGTGGAAGAGGTGTATAGTTCTAAAGTAAACGGAAACCATAACTGTAGTGACCGATGTTATGGAAATAATTAATGACCGAAATCCGTCTAAGAAATTGAAATTGGTGTGTTTTTCCATTATGTGTGGCCGAGGATATTGTCAATACATGTAAGTCTCTCCAGATCAGGAGTTACCCATTTCGGTATAAAAGAAAACGTGCTGTCATAGTATGGAAAAAATGAGTACCAATAGCGATATATTTGAAAGCCTATTGTTAACTAGTGAAATGTGATATCACAAATTACTTGGTATTGGATAAGATATTTTAGGGTAATGATAACGCCACAAAAAAAATGAGAATAGAACCAACATTCTGTGTAAAAATGGAGACGTGTCATGAATGACGTCACACAAAGGGACCCTTGTGGTCAAGTGAGGGGCGACCGCATAAAGACCTGGTTACGCCCGGAGCAAGGTGACGTTAGGTGAGCCGAGGCTTATCTGGCTTCTCTGAGACACCACCTGCCTCACCTCTTGCCTCAGGCGCCATTTCCATCGCCATAAGGGTGACGTTCCCTCATGACACGTTTACCCGCTATAAGAGTGAGTTTAAAGGCTGAATTTGAAGACTGAGTCCTAAGGATGAGTTTGGAGACTGAATTCAAAGGCTGAGTTAAAGGCCGGAACTCCAGACCGGATGCTCAGGTCATGATTGCTCAAGACTAACACGTCACGATCGACTCTCAACGAAGAAGAAAGAAGAATGAAGACAGAAATCTTCCGAGAGTGTCAGAGTGATTGCTATTAGAGATATGTTTAAGAAGTTATTTTTGTATGTGTTGAGTTATTATATGATTTAATATACAGTATAAGGCATGATTAGCTTAGTTTCGTTATAATTCCTCTTCACAGTAATTAAAACTGCAGGTGTAAACGGATAACCTTAACACGTCACGTTACCAAGTTATTTTTATGTTAAAGAAGGTTTTCCGGATTTAAAATTACCCAAATAATTAACGCCCACCCATAGGTTGGTTCTCCTCTTTTTCTTTTCTTTTTTAATATATAAAAATACCGCGCACTATATAACTAGTGCCATATGTTATTTAGAAATATTCTACATTATTTGACACAGATTGTTGATACTGAAAGATAAAGTTATGAATTCAGTTTTATTTCAGAGGTTCCATTGCTTCTATGGAGGTAGATCTATTTCATATTATGTTAGGAAATTATTTGAATCATGAGTCTCTCATCACTGTCATCACATAAGAAAATAATGTTTTGGCAAATGAATAGTACAGGGAAAGTGTCTGAGCGTGTATTTTTCACACGTCCTATACAAGAAAGTTACAATTTTTACAAGTGTTACAGTAAATGCAAGTGGCCCTCTGACCAAGCAGTAAAGACGTTCCTAAGTTCATCTGGTCACCTCTTAAGATGAATTGTTTTTAGCCAACAAAATGGGCTGAGACGTTAATACTCCACCCCCCTCAAGACGCCCTTCAGCATCAACCTCTTGCCGATGATGGCGTCGCCCTTGTGGTGAAGAGGATTCTTCTCCGGCTCCAGAACCGACTCGTCCTGCTGCAGCTCGATCATTCCTTTCCGCTTGAAGGCCGACTCCACCGTCTCCTCGCTCCTCACGCACCTCCCGATGGCTGCAACAGGCACGGGGTGTCATTTGGGGACAGAATAATTTTCCTCTACATGCATTAATCTCTTTAGTGTATGTTTGATACTTGTATTTTTAAACAGATTCGAGTAAAGAATATTTTCATTTGATAGAAAGGACATTTTCATTAAACAAGATGTAAAAGAAGAGACTGTTACAACCTTATCTTCTTTGTTTTGCACCATTCCTATAGAAATACAATAAGTCAACTGTGTAAAATCTTATTCTGGTAAGTTTAAAGGAGTATGTGGTCGTAGTCACGTAGGTCCTCGGCCTCACCATTAAACAGATAATCGTCGCAGATATTTGACCCGGTATCAGCGGCGGAGCCTCGAGGGTGGAACAGATAGGGACACTCCCTGGCGTCCTTGAGGCATTTGAGGCCATACCCACATTTGCCGTAAGCGCCCCAAGGTCCGCCACACTCCTCATCTAAACCCTGGAGTAAGTGCACACTACGTTAAAATTTGTAATTTTACACTTTGATATATGTTAAAGTAGCATTAGATGCAAACAGAAAGATGGACAAAATATTTCCTTCGCCTGTTGGATATTCATCACATATATAATACTCATTTCATCAGATTCAGTGGTAATATTACTAAAAAAAACACTTTTCAATTTACCATAGACATTTTACTGATTTAGAGAGTATATTCTATGATTGCTTTAAGGGGATCCTCTCCCACCAAAATGGCTAAATAAGTAAAGTTTGGCAATTTCAGACCTATGCATTTTTTACTTTCTACCAGACCTTGAGAAACCTTTTCCCTGTTTTTCTTTTATTGGGGGGAGGGGACTATCCCATCAAAAATGTTTTTGGAATACGAGAGTAAATTCTATATAATCGTCATAAGAGCGGCTACGCCATGTAGATTCGGTTGGTGTTTAATGATATGTGTATAAATGTTTCCCATTTGAAGCCCAAGCTTTTGTAAGTGTTCAAAAGCGTGGGATTGAACCATGCCGAGTGATATATATATTTTTTTTTTCATTTTCTTGCTCAGGTCATTATTTTTGAACGACGAAGATGTGACTACTCTCATTTCATTCAGATAGACACTGGTCATGACGTGTCTAATCCATTTTTGCATATCATTCTCATAAGAGAAACTATTTTTGCGAAAAATGCGCAACTTTGTAGATCTGTAACATGGATGCGAAATCCAAATTGATAAAAGAGGAACATGTAAACATTTCAAATAAAATTAGGCCAGTCTTTTTAAACAGCGAGTATGACCTTAAAAGCAGTATACCAATAAAAGTAAACAGAAAATATCTATATATAGAAGGAAAAAATATGAGTGTGTAATCTTGCTGTCATGCTTCAGCTTTTATCTCTGCTGGTTCTTCTTCAGATCATAATTTTTTGACCCATGAAGATAGGATTGGTCTCATTTTATTCAGAAAGCCATTGTTCAGTGTTTGTATGTTGTACTTTTCTCGATTTTTGCATATAATACACAGTAGAAATTTTTAGAATGTTGACCATTCAAGTATAAAACCAGCCTCATTTCTATCAGTTAAAAATTTGAACCGAGAGCCGGTCTCTTATAAACTGATGCTTAGAGGGAGGGGGTTATTATAAACACACACACACACACACACACACACACACACACACAAACACACACACACACACATATATATATATATATATATATATATATATATATATATATATATATATATATATATATATATGTGTGTGTGTATGTGGATGTGTGTGTGTGTGTGTGTGTATGTATGTATGTATGTATGTATGTATATATATATATATATATATATATATATATATATATATATATATATATATATATATATATGTATATATATACATATATATGTATGTATATACATATATATATATATATATATACATATATATATATACATATATATATGTATATATATATATATTATTTTTTTCTCACACGAGAAAGGCTTATAATGAAGAGAAGAGACGTTTTTTAGCTCCACGAAATGCAATAGTTGAGAGTTAGAACATGAAATCGGAAAAAGTAACTTGGGCGACTCCCTTTTTTTCTGAATAGAATGAGATCAATCCCGAAAATTGCGCCCAGAATAACGACCGGCGCATAAACGTTTCTATCCTGATAAATTTAGCTTTTTTACGCTTTAACTGGGAAACGAATAAACCATTCTTTTCAAATAAGGCTGATTTAAAAAGTATATTTTTAAAAGCGCCCCTTAAAAGTCGAAAATCGAAAAAAGTAGAGGGTTTCCTTAATCAGATATTATATGCTATAGCGTCAACAGTATCCAGCTCCTGTGCTTTCTGCAGCTGGAATTTGCAGTGACAAACTAAGGTATCGACATCGATTTTGAATCGATGTTTGATAGTATTTTTCAAAAAGCTTATGTTTAGATTAGAAATGATTACCAAAACAGGTAGACATAGAAAAATAAGATTATATGGAGGATTGTATTTCAATATAATCGTTTTGACATCTTGGGCAGACGTACCTTGGCGCAGACTTCACAGCAATTGCACACATCCCATGTTATTCCTCGATGGCACTGTCCAATGGCCAGACACCGGTTGGGGTTACATGGCCCGCACTGCATCGCCTCAGGCCTGGAGGCAAAGGGGCCGGCAAAGCACAGAAATGTGATTAACAACTGGTGACCTTTTGGGCCACAACAAAATATCAGAAAGGTATCTGTACCACACTTCACATACAAATTTCCAATGGCACTTCATACAAATAAGCTGCCAAAAGTATGTTATAAGTGCAGTAGTTTGTTCATTAGTAAAGACACTTCGGAAAACAAATTTCACTGTACAGTTGAAAATGTTTTTCTTTGCCATTGCTGTTACCGCATTCATTCGCGTTACATCAAGTGATTTTAAGACATCAATCAAAAGAATGAGAGAAACATCGAAGGCGTTAGAATTAACAAGGTTGATTTACTCACTTTAGTTTCGTTCGTAAATAAACAAGACGATTAGATCATGAATTATTAGTGAATTAACACTATATATACCTCGAAAATTGTGAAAAAAGATCCAGTTACCGTTTGAAAACTGGAGTTCTATATGTGCGCTCTTTGTGTGGACCGTTTTTTATGCTTCCCTTTTATTAATCTAAACAAATTAAAACAAAGAAACCGTGA
>NW_028234426.1:15549070-15564070 GCF_977035675.1 Penaeus japonicus | reverse complement strand
GGGAGTTATTATATCTCATTAATTAATCAAATGATCTAATTAAAACCATTGAATTATTCTATTTTCTCCTATATTAGTTTGTAGCTAATCTGCATTTTAAAGGCTAACTGAAATGCATTTCATCTATTAGGCAAATATTCATGCAATAGAAAAATATCCTGCATATCTGAGAATAATTTGGTGAATAAAATAATAAGAATGCTTTACCAACATTTATTATCTGAGCAGTACACTTTGCAAATTTTCTACATCTTTAGGAATTGTCAGATCTATCTACCTGTAAAAATGCATTGGTAATCTGATAAGACTTTTTATTAAACTAATAAACTGATACATACAACTGATTAGTGACTAGAAAAACTAGATGTTTACATTAATTAAAAGATGCGAGTATTTTCAATGCATAAGTCAGTTTTTTCTTCAGATATGCAAAACTATATAGTTACACTTTGTACTGACTTGAAAGGAATATATAAAATTAATAATATATTGCCTACATAAATAGACCCATCAGGATAGTAGATAGATCCTCTTTTAACAAATAACAAAAAAACATAGACACTTCTTAGTTTAATCATGATATTTGAGTAATGTAAAAAAAACAATTTATTTTCCCAAAAATAAAATATATAGTCATGCACAGAACTGAGACATCTGCAATCAAAAACACATTAATTCTAACAGGAAATGTAAAATTTTATCAACACTGAGCTATGCATTATATCATAATATTCCAGCATGGTGGAAATCAATGGGTAACTGAAATATGGAATATTTATTTGAACATTCTAATAAACTGCTTTGTAACAGAAAAAAGTACACTTAATCATTAACCATTTTGCACTGGGGCATCTTCTGCAGACGTTTAGTCTACACATACTGGTCTTAATTCACCTTGCCCTCTCCTCCCCCTCCCCCTAATACATAGAGGATAAATTGCACAGAGCCTGATGTCTATGGTTTAACTTCTAATTTTTGTCTTTTGTACTTCTAACCTTTCCGAGTCAGACCACGTCTGAAGATGGTCAGCCTGAGCTGGGGATCATAAGATGTGTGGTTTCTATTATTTTCTAAACTTCTGGTATGATATGTGAGTCTATATATGATATGTTTGCAAAGTAGAACTAATTAGCTAATTTGGTATAATGCATAAGTTACACAACTGCAGGAAAAAATAGCTTAATTTCAGCAATAGGAACAATCAAGTATGAAAGTGATCCAACCCCAAGAAAAATGCCCGTCTTTGGATAGTTAACAAATTATTTTTCTCCTTTCAAATATTAACATCATGCTCATTCATTGGATGAACTTTTACCAAATTTCATACCAAATGGAATTATGAAACCATCAATGCTTTCATTAATACAATATCCATTGAAGTTTCACTTTCTCTATACTGTTCTCTAAATTAAGAATCTAAATATTCACACTCTGCTCAAAACATATAGTTTATGACACTGGCTTACAAGTGTGAATATCTTGTTTAAGCATTGGAAGTCTTAAATACTTTAAATATTACAAATGAGAAATATCTCTGTTACATTTCTTTTTTTTTCTTTTGACATTATTATGGATGCTTGACTGGCAAAACACACATTAATCTCCAGTGCAGATCTCTGCTTCAAGGACATAGCAATGTTTAAACATTATTGCTTTGTACAAAGTCCTCAAATGTACTCATTGCCATCTAGTTTACTACTGGAATTATGTTTATACATGATTTATATACACACACAAGACTGTTAAATTTTATGCTTGGGTGTGAATTTTCACAACAAATTTTTGAACTTAAAAGATACCAACCACTTTTTTTTACAAACACAAAATTTAAATATACTTTATGAACCTTGCCCATACACTTCACCACAGGCCAAAGGTTACATTTTATATCACATACATTACAAAGTAATGTGTGTGTGATACATAAAACACTGCCACAGTAAGAATGAAATAAAGCCATGACAGGTCGAATCCATTTTTGATTACCTACGTCCAAATACGAACTTTCAATGAAAGTTTATTTCATTCTTACTACAACCACTTCTACCTTCTCTCTAAATGTCATTCATAAGAAAAAAATGTATTACAGAAACTTTCACAACATCATTTACCACAATAATGTAAAGTATAAAAAGTTTAACAGGGACTCTTTGGCAAGTTAACATCCTGTTTCCAATAAAGAAACTTGATATCCTTATTGCCCAAATGTCTGATGATTGAAGCTTTAAAGATACTTAACCCATTCATGCCAGATAAGGTGATATCACATCATGGGAATATTTTGCTCCTACCGGATGATGTCCTATCACATCAAGATCTCTCCCTCTAACCACACGTTTTACATCATTCCATATGTACAAACTCATAGAAGTTCCATTTGTATACACATTTTTCTTCACTTCTGAAAATAATGTAAACAAATACAGAAACCTACTCTTAACCCCCTGTTGAATTGGGCAGGTGAAAAGCACTCTGAGAGGTGCAATGCAGTATCTTACCATTGCGCCAGGAAAAATCTCGTACTAGGCTAGTGCACATGCTTGCTACCTAGCCAGTGGGAGCGGCATTAGGCAAATATAAGCCCCAGCTCTAATGGGTTAAGGACTATAAACAAAGAGAAATTTCAGTGTTTGCTAACAACAATAACATAACCTACTTTCCTAGGAGTCTTGGGGCTTAGCCAAAAACAAAGTACCTCATAAAAATAACTAGGAAGATAAACCAAACAAACTAGAAAGCATGATTTGACCTTTTTTATGACAGCAACATAAAAAAACACCTATCCTCAGATCATTGTTATTCCTGATATTGGTCAATTATACTTTGTCTTCTGCACTTCTAGACATATGCAGGGGAAAAGAAAACCTATTTCCGGATATCCATCCCAAGTCAACAAGCCATATAACCTTGATGAACACTCAGTTAAAATAGTCTATTATCCCTATAATAGAATAAGGTATGTAATACCTTACATACACAGTGCCCTTCTTCCTGAATTTCAACCATAGTTACCGAAAAAAACAAGCAAAAAATACCAACTAGTTTTTTTCAATATGAAATGTATGATAGACACTGTGGCAGCCTGGCCAGTTAAGACTCTCAGCATGCATTAGATAAAATAACTTTATGCTTAATTTTTTTTAGCAATCTTAGTATACATATTATAAGACCATCACTTAATTTTAAGGTGGACAGATTGTACTTGAACAACTTATGTGATCAAATAAATCCTTCACACAAAATTGCATATGAGGTATATTTTTCCATACGCAACATATCTGACTGTAATAAAATGAAGATGCATGGTAGTCTATGAAATGAATTTATGAAAGCAAGTTATGAAATACTACTCTTCAATTCAATGAAATAAGTCAAGTTATATCTACTTCAATATGGCACAAACACACATAATCATGCATGCATAAATGCTTGCAAACACACACCCCTCCCTACATAACGAGTAAAATAAAATAAACATGCTTTCAAAATATTAATATATCATCCTTCTCTTAAATATATCATCTGTCTATATGTCAGAAATGATAACTGATTACTTTACTACATTGAGATACAGTAATGTGTCTTTCAAAAAAGGTGCATTACATATCATATCTAACACAAATAAAGCAGTCACATATACTTCAATTATAAATGAGAATCTTGCAAAATCAAAATAATATTCTAGATGAATGTCTGGATATCTTATAATATAAACTCTCTTAAAATGGTATTAGCATAATTTCTGGAGATAAAAATAAAAGAAACACTATTCCAAAGTGTTCTGGATTTTGCACACCTGTACCAAACATTTAGACATCACAAATATCAATCTGTATCTATAGATATAACATCTAAAATGTTCCATCTGGCCAGTTTTCTATTCATAGAAAAGTCCTCTTACCTACGAACTTCTCAAACATTCTACAATGGTTGGCAATACACCTTTCTCCCTGTAAGCCACAATTCCTCCTGCATTGCTCCATTGTAAGCTGGCTTTTGGTGAATCAACATTTGGCTTGTTGTACTTTATCTGAATATTTTTCAACATATCATCTGAGATGTGCTGAAATGTAAAATATAAATTATATCAGTGCATTAATCACTGAGAGCAAATCATTATCAATATTGACAGCATATGGACATCAAATTTGTCTGAGTGGCATTCTTAAAATAAAAGAGATAAAGGGAATTCCTTCTGTATCAAAATATTTTAGGAAAATCTGATAATAAAAGAGATAAAGGGAATTTCTTCTGTATCAAAATATTTTAGGAAAACTCTGATATCTATTACATACATTATCTTCAGCAGAACTCATCAATTGGCTGTAGACAACTACGCCACCTCCTAAAGCTTGCAGCAGACCATGGGGTGCTGCTGTGTCCCAACGGAAAGTTGAACCCTATAAGAGAAGCAATGATATTTTGTATGGGATGTGGGTTCACTGCAATTTGATAATATATGAAATGATTATAAAAGACAAATCCAAACAAAGAAAACTTACTTTGGAGCAAACATATGCCACCACTTGACCAAGTGCAACAACAAGAAGCTTGTATCCAGCACCAGAAGCATATACAATGTCAAACTTCTTCCCCAGCATTTCCTGCACTTTCACATCTTCACTTAATGACATCACTATTACTGGACGAGTTACATCAGAACCAGATTTATGGGTTGGCATATTATGGACTCTGACATCATTATAACTGACACTCCAGTAAACTTCACCATGCCAACTGAAAAGAGTAAAAATATTAGTTTAAATAGTATAAATCAGAGGTTCTTAACCCATTACTGCCGGGTGATGCGCTGACACGTTTCATGTCTTTTTTGTCAGATGCTGGCGACGAGATATTTGGTCAAGGCCGGCGCTCGGGGTGAGCGTGCAGACAGCCCAGGCTCGCAGCTAGTGCGCTCGAGAATTCAGAGATGTTAGGCTTATGCATTCGAAATCCCAGCATTCTGACCATTCAGAGCCGGAACAGCCCCGGCATGAATGGGTTAAACTGGGGCATGTATACCCCTAGGGTGACATTACCTTTATAAGTTCAGATATAAATACTCAGACAAATTACAAAGAGTATGTAGTTGGTACTACAAAGCTTCAAGGGGTACATGATTGATTATGATATTGGGAACCACTGCTCTGAATCATTCCTAACACATTAATTTCAAATAATATTCAACATGGTTATCACTAACTCATATTAAGAGTAGCAGTAAAGATCTATACCTATCTAATTTGACATATAATCATATATTTTAATTATAAAACTTTTGTACAGTTGATGAATCTTATACACATGTCATATAGCAATGCAAAAATAAAATCAAAATTTTACAAATACTAATGATTTTCAAGAAAAAAATAATAGCATAATACTGGAAATGATATCATATGGAGCATTAACAATGAAATGTATGTAAAGATAGATTAATAGAATCATTACTCTGATTAATTAAGAGTGTATATTTCCAAAGGAAGGTGAAGTGTAGAGGATACATTCATTTTAAGTATGTATTGCTTTTCATATATCTAACAAATGTAGATTACTTACTGGTTGTGCTCATGATAAATGTTTAGAATAAACAAGAAATACTTGAGATCTATCCAGAAATTCTTTAGAAATGAAGGCTACATACCTTTGGTTTTCTTCATCATACACAGCAAAGGGATGATTAACAACGCCTCCAATTATTTCACCAGTCAGGCGATCATAAAACCCAATGAGGATAGTCACACTTGGAAGCCCACTGCTGTATATACTTCCTTTCAGTGTTCCAATTTCCCCTCTAACATATTCTCCAGTGGAATCTGAAATGAAAATAATTTCATATGCCAATTAAATGCTTTGCTACCTTTACTCTTTATTCATTATATGATTTTATGATAATTTGCAAAGCATGCTTTATTCAAATAAAAATTAGTTACTAGTCAAACATCATGATTTTCACTATATATATGTCTGTTAATAGCATGGTGGATTAGATTTAATCTTTTCATATCTAATCAATATTTAGGTCTTTCTGTCACTTTATATCTATATATCTATAATATTACAGACCTTATGGCTTTTATCAAAAATTAAAATCCTTCAAAAATTAATTTATTGACATGCATTAAGTCCAATGAATCCCAATTCAGAGATGACACTCTCTAGTATCTTCTTATCAGATATGCTATATATTTTGGTGGACACAAGACTCATCACTACTTATATGTGTGTAGTAAGAAGAATGTTAGGTAAAGATTTTAGATTTCATTGTCTGCTGATGTTTACATAGTGTCCTTATAACTTCATTCATCTAAAGTATCACATTCTATATTACACTTGAGTATTTTTATATTTACATTACACTAATATGGTCGTCATCTTACCAATGGGATCAATCCATATACCCAAGTTATCCACAGGTATTTTGGGTATCTTAGCAGCTAAAGTGGGGTCAGGTTTCACAATGATAGCTGTATGAACAACAGCTGCCAATAATTCTGCTGCTTCTCTGTTGCCATCTAAAACCTGAATTTAAGACCATACAAAAAATTGCATGATTAAAAATAATAATAAAATAATGAAAGACTTAACTAACATTTCTTTTATAATTCTTAACCTAGATAAATCTGCCGTAGAGGACTAACAATTTACATGTTAATTGAAGAAAATTGAGAAGTCTAAATATTTAGTATGCTCTTTAAGTTAGGTGTAAGATTATTCTTATGGAATCACATATAGTTACCTTCTCAAGAAGTGTAGCTGTTTCTTCTTTTGTTGCACAAATCTGGACAATAACTCGTTCTCCAAGTGTATTTGTAAATTCTGCACTTTCTTCCCCACGTACATGTTCTCCAAGTGATGGAATCTGTATTATAAAGTAATATTACAACCTGAATAAAAAAAAATACATTCATTATAAAATTACACTCTACCAGTATTATAAAAATCCTGTAGCAAATAATAATCTATAAATGTACTAAAAAAAACTTTGCTATTTCTTCCATCTTCCTACATATCAAATTACACTCTATAATAGCACAAACATGAAATTTAATGCAAGATCTTGCTGTAGACCTGTATATATTTACTAATCACAAAACAACTATTAACCTGCACCTAGCCTTAAAGTATATTTCATGCAAGTGCAGAAAGATGATTAATTCAATACATCTTGTAGTCAAAATGGCTGAAAGTTGATTTACTTAGAGACAGAGTAAACTGAGACCTCCGAGTCTATTCTCTAAATTAGGAATAGGGAAATCAAATACAAGGAGCTTTGATCGTCTTATAGCATTCTTTTCACATAAATTTATAATAATAATAATAATAATAATAATAATAATAATAATAATAATAATAATAATAATAATAATAATAATAATAATAATAATAATAATAATGATAATAATAATAATAATAATAATAATAATAATAATAATAATAATAATAATAATAATAATAATAATAATAATAATAATAATAATAATAATAATAATAATAATAATAATAATAATAATAATAATAATAAAAAAAATAATAATAATAATAATAATAATAATAATAATAATAATAATAATAATAATAATAATAATAATAATAATAATAATAATAATAATAATAATAATAATAATAATAATAATAATAATAATAATAATAATAATAATAATAATAATAATAATAATAATAATAATAATAATAATAATAATAATAATAATAATAATAATAATAATAATAATAATAATAATAATAATAATAATAATAATAATAATAATAATAATAATAATAATAATAATAATAATAATAATAATAATAATAATAATAATAATAATAATAATAATAATAATAATAATAATAATAATAATAATAATAATAATAATAATAATAATAATAATAATAATAATAATAATAATAATAATAATAATAATAATAATAATAATAATAATAATAATAATAATAATAATAATAATAATAATAATAATAATAATAATAATAATAATAATAATAATAATAATAATAATAATAATAATAATAATAATAATAATAATAATAATAATAATAATAATAATAATAATAATAATAATAATAATAATAATAATAATAATAATAATAATAATAATAATAATAATAATAATAATAATAATAATAATAATAATAATAATAATAATAATAATAATAATAATAATAATAATAATAATAATAATAATAATAATAATAATAATAATAATAATAATAATAATAATAATAATAATAATAATAATAATAATAATAATAATAATAATAATAATAATAATAATAATAATAATAATAATAATAATAATAATAATAATAATAATAATAATAATAATAATAATAATAATAATAATAATAATAATAATAATAATAATAATAATAATAATAATAATAATAATAATAATAATAATAATAATAATAATAATAATAATAATAATAATAATAATAATAATAATAATAATAATAATAATAATAATAATAATAATAATAATAATAATAATAATAATAATAATAATAATAATAATAATAATAATAATAATAATAATAATAATAATAATAATAATAATAATAATAATAATAATAATAATAATAATAATAATAATAATAATAATAATAATAATAATAATAATAATAATAATAATAATAATAATAATAATAATAATAATAATAATAATAATAATAATAATAATAATAATAATAATAATAATAATAATAATAATAATAATAATAATAATAATAATAATAATAATAATAATAATAATAATAATAATAATAATAATAATAATAATAATAATAATAATAATAATAATAATAATAATAATAATAATAATAATAATAATAATAATAATAATAATAATAATAATAATAATAATAATAATAATAATAATAATAATAATAATAATAATAATAATAATAATAATAATAATAATAATAATAATAATAATAATAATAATAATAATAATAATAATAATAATAATAATAATAATAATAATAATAATAATAATAATAATAATAATAATAATAATAATAATAATAATAATAATAATAATAATAATAATAATAATAATAATAATAATAATAATAATAATAATAATAATAATAATAATAATAATAATAATAATAATAATAATAATAATAATAATAATAATAATAATAATAATAATAATAATAATAATAATAATAATAATAATAATAATAATAATAATAATAATAATAATAATAATAATAATAATAATAATAATAATAATAATAATAATAATAATAATAATAATAATAATAATAATAATAATAATAATAATAATAATAATAATAATAATAATAATAATAATAATAATAATAATAATAATAATAATAATAATAATAATAATAATAATAATAATAATAATAATAATAATAATAATAATAATAATAATAATAATAATAATAATAATAATAATAATAATAATAATAATAATAATAATAATAATAATAATAATAATAATAATAATAATAATAATAATAATAATAATAATAATAATAATAATAATAATAATAATAATAATAATAATAATAATAATAATAATAATAATAATAATAATAATAATAATAATAATAATAATAATAATAATAATAATAATAATAATAATAATAATAATAATAATAATAATAATAATAATAATAATAATAATAATAATAATAATAATAATAATAATAATAATAATAATAATAATAATAATAATAATAATAATAATAATAATAATAAAAATAAAATAATAATAATAATAATAATAATAATAATAATAAAAAAATAAATAAATAAATAAATTAATTATATAATATATAATAAATAAATAATTAATAATAATAATAATAATAATAATAATAATAATAATAATAGTGCATGTCACATGTTCTATGCTCTCCCACATTTTTTTTCTTTTTTTGCCGTGAATAACCCTTTTTATGCATTTACATAAATAAAGTGAAAAGGGTAAAATTACTGCTTCTGATATAAACTATTCAGATCTTGTGGAGGCCCAGGGCACTTCAGGTTCAGTGGCCTCTCAAAATAGAAATCAATTTAACAATATACCACATTTCGTAAAAAAAATATACATTTGCATATCAGTTGAGTTACAAAGAAAACATCTGGATTTAATTTTCTGTTTTATTGAATGTAAGAATAACTGACTACAGTTTTCAGTTTGTAATATAGGTATTAGTGATATAAATTGCTGGTGCTCAGATGATGCATGAAGTGCTGTGCACTGGGACAACTCTGGCATGGACCCATGGCAATTGCCTATTTTGTCCCCTTATAAATCTGGCCCTGCAACCTTACAAGCTAAACAGTATATGGAATCAATAGATCAATGAATTCTAGGTATTTTTCTTCTAAGATATAGTTGTTGCATTTTTTCTCAAGTTATCAAATATACAACCTACTGATACATATGGCCAATGAATTGTCATTGCTGGTATGCCTTTGACCTCCAGGAACAGTCAACAAACTGCAACACATACATTCAACAGGTTAGAACTTGGACGAGGTTGTTCTATAACTGACAAAAAAGTCATCAAAGAAAAATATTTCCAAATTTATCATCCCATCACTCCACTTACTGTTTGCTTTATATGAAGGTGGGTCAAGACATTTACAAATATACATATTTAATCATGATGCAACAAGGTTCTTCCTTCTCTTCTACCATCTGCAAATAGATGCCTAAAATTTCAGCTCCATTGCTCAAAACTTTCAGACATGATAAACCCTTCCATTTATCAAATTAAAAAAACCTAAGCTACAGCTGGAGCTCCTCAAGTAGGACTTCTAAGCAATCATTTTCCATGACTTCCTGTGTGACCTACATAAGAATCAGTACTCTATCCTCTACCTTACCAACATCACTCCCTTTTAGCATTGAACCCATACTGCAACCCACTAACCTCCTCAAAGAATCTGACACCCTAGCAGAAGGAGTCGGCAATAGCACATCTCCTCCTCCAGCCATTACCACTTCCTGGACTGTGACCTTAGTTGGACAAAGGTAAACTCTTTTCCCTGAAAGCCTTCTATTGCCCAATGTGCTTGACACAGAGACTTGGCCTGAGGTGGTTCCAAAGGATGCAAGTGTAGAGTCTTAAGAATCTAGAAATTTGCTGACACACACTATGTCCAAAACTGCAATAATATGATATAAAAGCAGTTGGAGAGAAGACAGAAAAAGAAATATGTGTTTAATCTGGTTCTGTTTTTTTCTCTCTTATCCTCTTATGTGCAGATGCTATCATGATACTATTTTCAAACACAGACGTATTGCTAATACCTATTACTGCATTATGTTCACATCACTACTTCTGTTCTTTGTTGTTTCCAAATAGCATCGTAATAACTGAGCTTGGATATCATTCTCTCAGTAATCAATGGCTAAAGAGAGGAGTAACTGAAAAAATTAACCTGATAATATCAAAATTATAAATTTTGAATATGATATTGAAGTGTCAAGAAATATGATATGGCACCAAACAAAAACTGTAGTTCTCTCGACTTCACTCCAGACTTGAAACTTTGAAATGCACAGATATGATCTCAGGTACAAACATTTTCAGACAACCCTCTGGTCCTGAAAAAATACATAAAAGGATATGCAAATGCATATATATATATATATATATATATATATATATATATATATATATATTATATATATATATATATATATAAGGATATAATATATATGTATGTATATATGTATGTATGGATATATGTGTGTATGTATGTATGTATGTGTATATGTATGTATGTATATATGTATTTATGTATGCATTTATTTATGTATGTATGTATATATGTATGTATTTCTATATGTATATATGTATGTATATATATGAATATATGTATGTATGTGTATATGTATGTATGTATGTATATATGTATGTATGTATATATGTATGTATATATATATAATATATAAAAGTACATATATTAATAATAAAAAAATAAATAAATAAATAAAATAAATAAATAAATAAATAAATAAATAAATATATATATATATATATATATATATATATATATATATATATATATATACACATATGCCACATATATTCTGGCAAGACAGACCTCAACTATTTTCTTATTTGATGAACTAACAGCATGGTCTACATTGTCTATCTTGCTAAAACATGTGTTGATCATTACCAGTGTGAAGTGCAGAGGCCACAGCTTCTCTTTAAGTATAGGTCCATGACTTTAATAAAGTAATGGCGGGCTTCCAGAGTCTTAGTTTGTGTCTTATTTATCCCTTACCATAAATGACAAACAATCCCTGTGGACCACATGCCTTTTGCAATCTAAACTGTGGCCAAGCATATCACATGTTGCTAGAAATTATCATTATCAGACATGCCTCATGCTAACAGATTTACAATCAATATTCCTTACCGCCGTATCTATCCCCTTCAAACTCGCCGAACAGGATCTTACTATCCACTTGAAATGGATTATTTACACCTTCACGGATTATGCGATCATATTTAACAAATGCAACACATGTTTTTAATCTATTCAATTTGCAGTGCGCGTAATATTCAGCTATAACAACTATGTGTATATATATCTACAGATTTCGAATTTCACATGTGGCTGACGGAGGCTAAATAATCTGTAAATTGAGATTTTTCCTGTTGCGTTTCGCGTCCTGCAGATCCGGGAGCGAGACTTTGGCGCTGACGACTGGCAATTTGTTTGTTGTTCTTGCTCCTGCCACTGGCGATCAGCTGAGCGGATCGTAAAAAAAAAAGTAAAATCTCAGCAGTCACATCCCATTTAATTACTTTCTTCTAAAAAATCAAATCGGTTCTAGAGTATTACATAGATTTGAATAACTATGATTATTTTTATTATTTTTTTCAATCATACATATTTGCCGACAAGTGTTTGGTGACGGCGACTTAACGGCTCGTGTGATTGGTCCGTTTGAGACATTTAAAAAGGTTCCGCTGGCGGGCTTAACGTGTGCCTTCTTGTTACAATTTTGAATGTGGTCGATTCTGTTGTTGGGGTTAAAAGCTGTAGGCTTTGAAATATACTGCGGCTGATGTGGTAAGTATTGTAGGATTGTTACATGTGAGTGTTGCTAAAGGATAGCATCTATTTCTTTTGAAAATAAGTAAATGTTTATTTTGAGATGAGTCAGTTATCAAAGGCAGTCAGTCAGTCAGTGGCAGTCTCTTATGAGAAAGTAAAATCATTAAAAATATTTGTTGTGTTGCATAATTATTCACATTCTCTTTGCACTTGCAATAAGAGAATTGTTAGTGATATGACTGTCATATAGAGTTTATGCAAAACACGTGCAAATAAGAATGTTTTTGATAAAACTGAGATGGTTAACAAAGAAAGAAAAGGGTTTGGCCATATTTAAAAAGATCACCACAATTGGAACTGAGACACTACTGTTTTCTAAAGATTTGTGAAAAAGCCAGTAAGTAGTTTGCTCAGATTTTAAATACTTAGTATTTTTATTATTTTGAAAGTGTAGTTTCTTGCCATTGCAAAAACTATAGAAATATTTTGTGAAAATCCCTAGTTATTTCCATTACAATAAAATTTACCCCAAATGTGTGCAACATTGCATTTCACTCAAAATTTAGGACCTTCACTTAGTAAAAACAAGAGTTTAACATGAGTAATTTACTGTATTTTTCATGTAAACCACATATAAGTGCAACAATTCAGTTGTAAATTATTAGCTAAAGGAATATTCTGATATAACAGCTTTGTTTATGTCAACCAGTATAATTGCATACTAATTTATACCTGTTTTTATTTTATTATTATTATTGATATTACCATTATGTATATATGTGTGTGTGTGTGTGTGTGTGCGTGTTTACATATATATACCAGGCACATATATTAGAGGTATATATTTCTTTTTATGCTTGGCACAAAATAAAAATATTAGTAACCATTAACCCATTAACTTCATGGGTAGTTAATCATGATTTTAATCAGATTACTGCTTATTATGATTTACTTGGAAAAATAGAAAAAATGGGTTGGGAAAACAAAACATTTGGAAACATTTACATAAGCTTTTAAATTATAGGTCATCATAAGCCACTGCATTGCAATTCTTGTTTATGCTTAAGGAGTATCATTGGGAAGATTGATATGTGTTTTCAAGTTACCAGTGAGTGTCAGAGTGCTGTAGCACACACCATATCAAGATTTAAAGCCCAATGCCTTCTTCATCCATGCAGGACCAAGTCAGCCCTGTCTTTGGTTGCAGAATGAAGAGGTTTACAAAGGATGACACAAATCCTGATCCCCTGTTAACCCTTTCCTGACGGGGCACTCGCTACGCGAAGACCCCTATGCCGGGCGATTGCAATATTGCATTGTAATCGTCACACTGGCATGACGCCCCTGCATCGGGAGTTTGGCTGTGTCACACGAGTGTGACGCACCGTCGTCATAGGGTTAATTCCAGGGATGGTAGCATCTGTCAGTACCGGAAAACTTATACACGTAGCTATGGATGAATGCAGGCCACCCAAGTGGAAGGTCTGCATATTACCACTGAGTTAGCCAGGTGTTTGTGTTTGGGGCAATACCCTCAGGAACCCTGCACATGGATATCCGGTCCTTATGCCATCCACTTTGGGAGGATGCAGGAGAGCGTGGCAGAAAGGGTGCTCATGACGAGTAACAGGCTATTCGGGTGGGGTATGGAACATCCTCTTTGCAACAGAACGAAAAATACTACTACTAACGATGGAATTGAGCTGACTTAGTGTGGAAGTGTCTGCTCTCTCAGGGGAGAGAATGGCTGGGTTGCAGTGATAGATACCAACTCCAGGGGTACCCATGGCCAACTCCAGCAGACTAGTCTTCTGTTGTAGAGGTAGCTCCAGTCAGTGAACTTATGATAGTACCAAGACTGAAGGACTCATTTGGCATCATGTTTCTTATTGTTTTGCACTCTCCTATTGATATATGTCAGC
>NW_028234426.1:15504070-15544070 GCF_977035675.1 Penaeus japonicus | reverse complement strand
TGGTTTAGAGGACATCATTAATAGCAATCCCTGCATCTTGTGGCTGAAGTAAGGCACCACAAAAGGCAAACAACAGCCACAGGTAATTGCCCTGATCAAGGGTGAGGTTCCGGAGAAACTGCGGATTCATTATGTAGGAGCAAGGGAGGTATACAAATAATCTCTGACTCTTTGTTATTAATGCAGGTGGGGCCATATGGCCTGGCAGTGTAAGGGCTTCCTATGCTGCCACTTCTGTCAAGGAGTGTGTAGAGAAAATCAAGGCTGACACTGCTGGCATGGAGGAGAGCAAAATGTCAGTTTCCAGCAGGACAAGCAGCAGCTGCAGGTAATTCGGGAGTCTCACACCACAAGCCAGCTGAAGAGGCCACAAGGAGAGTTGTGATGGAGAGGAGAATGCTGGGTGCCATCTGGAGGGTGGCATGGATGGATATAGCAACATGATAACACAAGAGGCAGGCAAGGCATCAGCCCAGCACAAGATACCAGGGCCATCACTGCCAGGGAACTTGTAGGAGGTGTTTGACAAACTTAACCCATTCCGGCTCTGAATGGTCACAATGCTGGGGTTTTCAAACGCATAGGCCTAACGCCTCGGGATTCTTGGGCGCACTAGCTGCGAACCTGGGCTGTTTGGTCGCTCACCCCGAGCACCAGCCTTGACCAAATATCTCATAGCTGGAGTTTGACGTAAAAACCACGAAATGTGTCACCACATCATATGGCGCGAATGGGTTAAGACCAAACCCTACCTTTGATGAAAGACAGTTTTAAGTCAATTGAAAGACTTTTTGATAATTGGTGATTAGCCAACTAGAAACACGGTGATCCACTCTCCCCTTGCATCAAATATGCCATAACTATTGTTGGTACCTGTGAGTTACCCCATCCTCAGGCCAAAAACTTGTTTGGCATGTTCGTGTTGCCACCTCTTCGCAATGGGCTTAAGACACTTTTATCAAGGCTGTTTTAGAAGAAAGGCATTCTTTGTAATTGATCCACTTATTTGTAAACCTATTATGTAGTCTATTTTTCCTGTATGAGTTTGATATTTAGTGATGATGCTATCAGCCATACTGTACCTAGTGCACCAAGTACATGACATGAGCATGTTGTAATATGTATTCCAGAAGCCTGTGTTCATGCCAACCATGCATTCATGAAATGGTTGTCAATTCTTTAACAAGGAGCAAGCACAACAAATGATTTATAGCAAAATTTAACTTTTATTAGTACTACCTGTAGCTGCAACAGTTGGTAATCCTGAAGCAACTGACACAGATGTGCCATGCTTTAACGTTGTGGAATACCATTTTCATGACATTGACACAAAATGGACATGACATAGCCATGGCATGCTGTATGTCACATGTATTATTGGTTTTCCTATTGCCCTTCCATTATATTTCTTTTATTTCATATATAGCCTAATTTGTTTCCTCTAGCTTTTCTTATTATGGAATTATGATTTATCCTCAAAATGAGTGAAATGAGACACATGGTGATTTATTTAGAGCATAATGATTTATGTTTTTTTCAGGATACACAAGTTGATATTTTGGACAACCACAGCATCATTCTCACAGCTCCTGCTTCTTCAAACACCTTCAAGAACAGCACAAATGGCATTACAAAACTCAGTCAAAAGTAAGTTCATTGCCAAAAAGATTGCTGTAAAAAAAAATGGAAGCACAGTGGAATATATACATTAAACATTCATATACAGAAGCATATGGTTGCACCCACAAATAAATGTTCATAAAGCCTTTGGTAGATCCTTTTATTAAGAAACTGCAAACCATTGAGAACAGGTCTTATTTGAATTTTTACATTGTCTACTCTGCAAAGATTTTAGACCCATGGTTTTTGCATTTATGTGAATATTTAAGGATAGCTTGATACTTCATGTATTTGTGTGTATAATATAAATATGAGTGAAAAGTAATTTGAATCAATGTCTGTATGAGAAAAGCATGACATTGATAATTTAGGTAACTGATTCTTATATAACTCATTTCAGATTCACATTTTCTCACATCTATGGCCCAAGCACAAATCAGAAAGAGTTATTTAATGGGTCAACATTAGGATTAGTAAAGGATTTTGTAAATGGACAAAATTGTTTACTGTTCACTTATGGAGCAACAAACTCAGGAAAAACTTTTACTGTTCAAGGTAAGAATTCCTGTAATGGATAGAAATTAGATTTACAAAATATAAAATTTTCAACAATGTCTTTTTTTTAAGCAATTCAAAAATAGTTAGACATGAAATATTAACAATTCATTGGTAAATCACTGAAATTTCAAAAACTTACGGCATTGACATCAGCATAATACTGAAATTTACTAGCATCTAACCAGAGAGAATGAATAAAAGTCTAAAGTGTTTTTAATCCTCTTCAAATAAGTTGCTTTCAGACTTACCACTAAAGCTGAAATCATTTTGAGTTTCATCATAATCTTATATCATCTAAAATGTTCATATGCTATTTCTATGGCTTCATTCATATTACTGGAATATTTGTTCTAAAAACACTTTGATTGTAATATATAGTCAGTATCCTGAGCTATAAGGTATTCACATGCTATCTTCCATAGTTTCATAGTCTTCATTATTTAAGTGATTAAGAAGATTGCATATTTATATTTTAACACTGAGCATGTAATGTAACTAATACGATGACCCTCTTTTCAGGTACTCCCAATGATGCTGGTATTCTACCTCGAGCACTTGAGGTGCTCTTCAACAATGTGGGGGAACACCAATATCAACCCAATGACCTCAAACCCCGCTACTTCTGTGGTGTCATGCGCCTTGAAGAAAGTGATATTAGAAAAGAGGAGGAGAAGAAGGAGAGGATTTTCAAGATAACTTCAGATCTAGGCTCAACCTTCTCTCAGTCAACAATGGTTAGCTTATAAATATGTATAACACTAATGATAGCATGTTCCTATAGTTTAATTATTGCTTCAAATTTTGTAGCTGTTGGTATGTTCCACGATGTTCCAGTTTATTGCTGATGTTCAGTTAGAGTGTATATAGTAGGGTTCTCATATTATTCTGATGCTGTGTGTGGATATATATGGAAAAAAAACATTTTTGTGATCCAATGATATATTTCTTGTTATATTTTCAGAGCCTTTCAAAAATTTCCTTTGGGGACTGTTCTCTCAATACCTCAGATCCGTCAACAGTTAGTGATATTAGTAGAGGTAAGATTTCATACCATATTTATGTATATATTGAAAATATCCTTTTGATAATTTTTGCCACATTACCCTGTAGACCTTTCCCAAAAGATTTATACCTTCATCTGTGTTAAATTTTATAATTATGTGAAAAAAAAAATTCCCTGTTTGTTTAAACACTTTATATGAAGATTCCAATTGCCATTGTTCTGATTAATGTTTTCTGTTCTCCAGTTTCATCTGTCATAGACAATCGTTGTCAGGATGATACTGCTCTTGAGGTGGAAAATTCTGAAAACACGGTGTATGCTGTGTTTGTATCATTTGCTGAGATATATAATGAATATATTTATGACTTGCTAGAGAAAATGCCTACATGCAAAAAGAACAAACGTAACCCACTAATGTTGGGAGAAGACAGGAATAGTGCCATTTACATTAAAGGTAAGGAGAAAATGTTTGAAAATGTTGTTGTTCTTATATTGATTACTATTAAAATGAAGGAGTCAGTAGTATGAGATATTTCAATTTTTGATTAACAAAATGTTTAATGTATGATTTTGATAGGCTTACAGGAAGTTAGAGTCCGAAGTGCAGAGGAGGCATGGAAGCTCTTGGAGATTGGTCGCCAAAACCTTCACTTTGCTGCAACCAAACTCAACCACAATTCATCTCGTTCACATTGCATCTTCACAATTAAGCTGATTAGGATGGCTGATTCTCAGAATCCTCATGTTGCAAGAGTTTCAATGTAAGTTCCAAGTTTTTAAATGTTCAATAGAATGCTAGTAATGTTAGCTGTTTCACAATATGCTGATAAAGATAAACATTAGATAACTACTCTGTATTTCTAGGTTGTCAGTATGTGACCTTGCTGGTGCTGAGCGTGCAGGAAAGACCCATGGAAGTCATGACAGACTGAAGGAAGCTGGAAACATTAACTCTTCTCTCCTGGTGCTGAGTCGATGTATTGAGGCACTAAGGTAAGATTTTTTGATAGTCAACTTTTTACAGCGACTGTGAGAGAGAGAGAGATTGCCCCCTAAAAAATTCCTGTAAAAGTTTTCTGAATTTCACACTATTGTAACATAAAATAAAGCATGTGTGATCATGAAATTTCAAGATTGAACTTACTTTGTTTTAGTTTAAGAAGTCTTGGTACCAAGAATTTTGAGAAATTTTATGTGAAGTCTAGTATTTTCTTGTGAAATTTGACTGGAAGTAAAGGGATGATATTGACCATAGATAACACTGATGCTGAACATTTCAGTGGGTTAGTTCACAGCATCTGAGCAAACATCAGAACTCGCCAAGCTTTCTGCTTGATGCATCCCAAAACTTTTAAGATTTATTCCACCCACACCCACCTCTATTCCAGATCTGAGAGTAGAGATGTGTGATGAATCAGATTTATCAATATTGTCCTGTAAAATACAATGGTAATAGTAGTCCCCCAAAATATGAAAGGATCAAAGTCAGATGCAAAGAAACACATCAAGGGCAAGCTTTGTGAAACAATTAATTATGCTAAAATGGCTTTTAATTCTGAGGATCCTGATTTTGGTAAAAATGAAATAACCCATTGCGTATGGGTGTCATGACATACATGTCGGCACTGATTAGGTCTAAAAGACTGGAGTAAATGTGTACATGACGCGACATCGGGATCTGCTCACAGTTGAAGCGTGCACAGAGTCATGAATTATTATGGCTGTAATGGTGTTCGCTCCAAAGGTACAGGGTTCCAAAGTCAGCCTGAACATGTTGTTTAGGTTAGTCCGCGCTACCCAGAGGGCGGAGAAAACCCTTCTCCTGTCCCTCTAATCTTTAGCCGGTGCCGCTAGTGTCATAGACCGCCCACCCTGACGACCAGTTAGGTTGTTAGGTGCCCCACCCACAATGGGTTAAGAAAAAAGACTCCCATCTTCAGAAGTGTCTTAACTTGGATAATGTATAAGTTGAAAGATAGAATTATCTTTTAAATGTACTATAGGTTATCTTTGCATTTTCTATAAACTTTTAAAAGCATGGGTTAATATCCATGAAAATATGTATTTATATACTTGTATTTTTGTTATTTATCTATGTATACATTTTTCCAATAGGTTTGAATATATTTTACTACAAGAATGATTTATATGTTATATAGTTCCAAGTATTTTGAAAATCACACCAAAAAAAAGACCCCACCCTGAGCCAATGTTTCTTTCATATTTTTGTTTTGATAAATTGTTCTTATACTTTCTAATATATGTTTCAGTGCTGTTGAAAATCAGCTAGTTATTCATTAATTTACTCCTGCATCTCATGGACAGAGATAATGACCAATAAAATTAAATAGTGTTGGTATGATTACCTCATATCTCATTGAGGGAAATAGTGATGAAGTAAAATATGATACAGACTACTTTGTTCCATGTTTGAAAATTTATTATAGTCACAGTTTATGTAATGTCTTAGTGAGAATGAAAGATACTTTGTGCTTTTTTTTAAGAAATGGCCTCCTATATGCAACTGATGTAGCAAAATGCTTTGAACAGGAGAAACCAGATTCAGAAGGGCACCAAGAAGCGTGAGATCCCCGTTCCTTACCGTGACAGCAAGTTGACAAGGCTGTTTCAGAGCTTTTTCCTTGGCCGTGGAAAAGCTGCAATGATTGTGAACATCTCAAAAACTCCTCTCCTTTTTGATGAAACTCTTCAGGTCTTGAAGTTTTCAGCAATTGCTAAACAGGTATGAGTAAAGCATAATAGCTGTGTTGTACTAATTACTTTGATGATATTGCAAACCATCCTGTTCCAGTTGTTATAGTATGTAATTTTTTTTTTAATTTTCCTCTTAACAGGTTGCAATCAGCCAAGCAAAGGAAAGAGAGTGCCAGGTCAAACCACCTAAACGTAATAGTCACTTTTCAAAGTTCATTCGCCAGTCCTTTAATAGTTCAGGACGCTTGTCAGTTCCTTGGGCAAAAGATGAAGGGGAAGTGACCTTTGGAGAAAGGTAAATGTTATTCTATTTTTTTATTTTATTTATTTTCATCACTCATTGATTTTCTCTTTCTAACAAGAATGAGTTTCAAATGTAAAATCATAATTCCATTATTAATTGAATCTGTGTTTGTATTTTGAACTTTTACAAATTAGGGTTGTTTATTATCTATCATATTGTTCTTTTTCCAGTGAAAAGGAAGAGGAAGAAGTCATGGAGACAGTCAAAGAAGAAGAAGAAGATGATGATGAAAGATATGAGGTGAGAAAACAAGACAAATATTGTAGTACAAGTGCAGGTTTCATGTTTCACTGCTTAACTACCTCTTGCATTACTTGCAGTCTCATAGGAAGCATAAATAGGGGTAAATTATGGTAATCCAAGGTAATGTAGCAGCATAGTGATGGTATGCCACAACCAGCCAGGTAGTAGTCATCAGAGAATCTGTGTTTGTATTTTGAACTTTTACAAATTAGGGTTGTTTATTATCTATCATATTGTTCTTTTTCCAGTGAAAAGGAAGAGGAAGAAGTCATGGAGACAGTCAAAGAAGAAGAAGAAGATGATGATGAAAGATATGAGGTGAGAAAACAAGACAAATATTGTAGTACAAGTGCAGGTTTCATGTTTCACTGCTTAACTACCTCTTGCATTACTTGCAGTCTCATAGGAAGCATAAATAGGGGTAAATTATGGTAATCCAAGGTAATGTAGCAGCATAGTGATGGTATGCCACAACCAGCCAGGTAGTAGTCATCAGAGAATCTGTGTTTGTATTTTGAACTTTTACAAATTAGGGTTGTTTATTATCTATCATATTGTTCTTTTTCCAGTGAAAAGGAAGAGGAAGAAGTCATGGAGACAGTCAAAGAAGAAGAAGAAGATGATGATGAAAGATATGAGGTGAGAAAACAAGACAAATATTGTAGTACAAGTGCAGGTTTCATGTTTCACTGCTTAACTACCTCTTGCATTACTTGCAGTCTCATAGGAAGCATAAATAGGGGTAAATTATGGTAATCCAAGGTAATGTAGCAGCATAGTGATGGTATGCCACAACCAGCCAGGTAGTAGTCATCAGAGAATCTGTGTTTGTATTTTGAACTTTTACAAATTAGGGTTGTTTATTATCTATCATATTGTTCTTTTTCCAGTGAAAAGGAAGAGGAAGAAGTCATGGAGACAGTCAAAGAAGAAGAAGAAGATGATGATGAAAGATATGAGGTGAGAAAACAAGACAAATATTGTAGTACAAGTGCAGGTTTCATGTTTCACTGCTTAACTACCTCTTGCATTACTTGCAGTCTCATAGGAAGCATAAATAGGGGTAAATTATGGTAATCCAAGGTAATGTAGCAGCATAGTGATGGTATGCCACAACCAGCCAGGTAGTAGTCATCAGAGAATCTGTGTTTGTATTTTGAACTTTTACAAATTAGGGTTGTTTATTATCTATCATATTGTTCTTTTTCCAGTGAAAAGGAAGAGGAAGAAGTCATGGAGACAGTCAAAGAAGAAGAAGAAGATGATGATGAAAGATATGAGGTGAGAAAACAAGACAAATATTGTAGTACAAGTGCAGGTTTCATGTTTCACTGCTTAACTACCTCTTGCATTACTTGCAGTCTCATAGGAAGCATAAATAGGGGTAAATTATGGTAATCCAAGGTAATGTAGCAGCATAGTGATGGTATGCCACAACCAGCCAGGTAGTAGTCATCAGAGAATCTGTGTTTGTATTTTGAACTTTTACAAATTAGGGTTGTTTATTATCTATCATATTGTTCTTTTTCCAGTGAAAAGGAAGAGGAAGAAGTCATGGAGACAGTCAAAGAAGAAGAAGAAGATGATGATGAAAGATATGAGGTGAGAAAACAAGACAAATATTGTAGTACAAGTGCAGGTTTCATGTTTCACTGCTTAACTACCTCTTGCATTACTTGCAGTCTCATAGGAAGCATAAATAGGGGTAAATTATGGTAATCCAAGGTAATGTAGCAGCATAGTGATGGTATGCCACAACCAGCCAGGTAGTAGTCATCAGAGAATCTGTGTTTGTATTTTGAACTTTTACAAATTAGGGTTGTTTATTATCTATCATATTGTTCTTTTTCCAGTGAAAAGGAAGAGGAAGAAGTCATGGAGACAGTCAAAGAAGAAGAAGAAGATGATGATGAAAGATATGAGGTGAGAAAACAAGACAAATGTAAAGAAATTCTATTTCAGACAAGGAGGGCACGTATTTGTACCTTTGATATATGAATTAATTGTAAATCTGCAATTTCAGGAAGCTGCACAGAAATTGAGCATGTCCATTACTACAGAGAATTTAGTTATAGAAGAACTAAAGCGAAGAGTTGATGAGAATAAAGTGCTAATAGCTAGTCAAGATGAAGAAATTAAGGTAATATTTGCATTTGTTTTTCTTTGTATTTTTGTTTTATTACAGTACTACTGTTCTTTGCTATCATGAAACCTCATAAAGTATATATAATGATATTTATTTCCCAGAATTCTCATACTTGCTTAAAGATTAGAAAGAAATGCATAATTAGTGTAAATGCTTCCATTTTAATGTAAAAGTGAGTGGGGTGTGTTGCTTTTTTCCAGGATTTAAAGGAGATGCTTATAGAATGTGCAGAAGAGCTCATAGCAAAGCAGCAGGAATGCACTACCCTTGAAAAATCTCTTAAAGTCAGTGAAGGTAGCATTGCAAAGCAGGTTAGTTAAGAATGCTCTCTTTTTCAATTAGGTAATAATCATGATATTTGCCTAAAAATCCTGCAAAGGAGATAAGAAAATATACAATTTTCATGTACTTTAATACCTTCCGGCTTTAGAGTGCATAAAACTTTGAAACAATCTGTCATCATTAATGATGTAAATAATATACATGTAATTTGTCCATAGCTGGTAAATATCAATGAGCTGGAGAGCCAAGTCTCAGAGGCCCGATCCATAGTCAGCCAGTATGCTGCACAGGTGGAAGAGAGGGACCAGCATACAGCAGAGTTAAGAGAGCAGCTGGAAGCTTCCAAGGTTAGTAGAAGACTTTCACACAAATGTATAACTTAATTTGTTTCAGTGGACTTTAATAACCTAGATTATTCCAGTATAGTTTTAGGAAATACTAACATTTGCTAAAATGTCCTACTGTAGATAGAAGAATTAATTCAGTAATTGATATATTTTGTAATTCCAGCACAATATCCATTTTCATATATTACTGAAACAATATATGAAAGTTGTTGTATTGTACTTCAGTAGATAGTATTGATTTTAGAGTTATTAGTTTGTTATTGATTTTAGTGTGCAATAATGTAATGGCAATGCAGAGTAATTTAGATCTTTTAATTTACAGTTATTATATAACTATTATTAGTGGTTACTGGGCTATTGCCTTTGGCATGCAGGACTGGTAAAGGGATTTATCAGGTTATATATACTGATTTGTTATGTACTGTGTATTCCTAGAATGTAGAGCAGCTGCTTGCTGAAATGAAAGATCTACATGAAATTGCTGAAAATCAAAAGAAAAAAGTCTGGATCCTTGAGAAGGTATGGCATGATAGTCTATGTGCTTTTGTTCTTTAAACACAGAGGTGCAAGTTAATTTACCTGATAAGTTTTCTGTCCCCATTATTTTCTATTTTTTATTATTTTTATTTTTTTCTTGTAATTTGGATTATGCCCATCTGCCTTTATCCCAATAATGCTGGGATAAATGAAGCGTAGGAGAGCTGCACTCTGGGGGTGCAATTCTTGTTTCTGGCCATTGTGCTAGGTGCTTGCACCTGGCAGGCTTCTTGGCCTTTTACTTTTATTTATTTCTTTGTTTTTGTGTATTACTTTGTTTAGCTGTATATATTTGCCATTTTAGTAACTATTTCTTCTTTCTTATTTACTCATTTTATAGTCAAGACTGTATAGAAGAGATTTTCTTTGAATTTTACATTTTACTTTTCTCTGGCTCTTCATGTCTCCTTTTATTGATTGTTTAAATTATTGATACGACTAATGCGGGCTAAGAAGAATAGGGCTAATTAATTATATGAAAGGTTTTGTCCATAAATAGCATGCAATCTATGTGTACATATTTTTCCAGAAATTGTCAGACAAAGAACATGAGTGTAATGCAGCTCAGAAGAAAAAGGAAGAAGCTGTTCACCAGAAGGAAAAGATTGAAGAGGATTATCTAAGGTAATGGGAAAAATTATGTATGTATGTATGAGTTCTGTTGATGTTTAAGATGTACTGTCTTCTACTTAAATTTAGGTATACTATCTTAGCTTATGAATTATTTGATTCAACAGAGATAAAAGTAAACTGCTTTTGGAACTTGCTGATCTGAAGCGAAGTGGACCTCAGAAAACAGTGGCTTCGAAAGAATCCCCAGAAGACCTGCAAATCCAGATCAGAATAACAGAATTAGAAAAACAAAAGGAGGAAGTGGAAAGAGAAAAAGATCATCTTAAGAATCAGCTAACGGAATCAAAAGATTTGTTTGCACACCTACAGACTGCTAATAGCAATCTTGAAAGCCATTTTGATACAATACAAAAGGAAAATGAGAAGCTGAAGGAAACTGTAGATGAGGTAGGGATGATTATTGGTTCTAGGTATCTGATCTAATAAGTTCTAAAATGGAGAAGAAAAAAAAAACTTTCATTCTGCATATTCTAAATCAGATTATTCATTAAAGGAAGATATGATTTTCTTATTTCAGTTGAGCTGCAAATTAATGAGCATACAAGAGGAACGAGCTGAAGACCAGTTAGATATTTCAAGTCAAAAAGCAACCACTGCTGAAGCTATCAGTCAAGTGCATGATTATCAGAAGCAGTTGAAAGAAAAGGATGAGCAAATTATCAGTTTAGACCATCAGATTCAGGATTTAGAGAGACAGATCAAAAGTTTAGAAGAAAGGAGTGATGACAAGGACCTCCAGGAAGAATTTGAGAGACTTCAGAAGTCTTCAGATAGTTTGTCTGTAGAGCGAGATGAATTGCAAGAAAACATTCAGAAGCTAACAGCAGAAGTAACCACTCAAAGGGAAGAAATCAATAATCTGAAACAGTCTTCAGTTTCAAAAAAGGATTTCATGCAGGTGAAAGAAGAGCTTGCAAATAAATTAGAAGAAATTGAGGCTCTTCAGAAGGAAAAAGAATATCAACAGAAAGTATTAGATGACATCAAAGAGAAACTTGAAGATACAAATAATCTTATGCAGACTATTGAAGCAGAAAAACTTTCATCAGTAGAAAACCTTAGAATTGATGTTTCTGATAAAAATTCAAAAATTGAAGAATTGGAGAGGGAAATTGAACTCATGAAATCGGAAACAGAGAATGAAATGAAGTACATGTCTCAAGTACAAGAACTTGAAACTCAGTTAAAGGATGAGAAACTGAAAATTGAAGAACTAGAAAACGAGGCACAGATCAAAAGTAGTAAGATTGAGGAACAGGATTCTGAGATTGGTAAACTGAGAGCTGCAGTTCAAGTTCAGGATGAAGAGAACAAGACATTCCTTGAGAAGGTACAAACTGATTTAGATGATCTAAAGAAAGAAAAAGAAAGATTACAAGAAACTCTGACATCACATCAAAAGGAGACAGACAGAGCTATAGAGCAGATCAACTTGGAGAAGACAGAGTTAACTGGAGAAATTAGCCGTTTGAAAATGGCTCTGCAGGAAATCGAAGGTTGCAAATCTGCTTTAGAGTTGCAGCTCTCTGAACTCCCAGAGCTACAAGGTATGGGTTGCTTCCAGATCATAATTGACTGCTTATTGGTTTTGTTTGTTGTGTTTCTTTAAAATTAGTTGTTTTCTAAGACTGACCTAGTTCAATTTCTTGGTTTTTCAATCCTTAGGTTCTGACAGTTAAAAGAAAAAAAAAGTACTTGAGGTACAGATAATAATGAAATTGTTTTTTATACAGATATATTAAAATTTTACCATAAACTCTACTTCTTCTTGATTCCAAAGAGAGAGAGAATGCATTGAAGATTTGTTTGGAAGATATGGAACAGGTGAAAATCTTGAACGAAAATAAAATGTTGGAGCAAGAGGATTCTGCTGTGTATAAGGTTAGTACTGTTAATTATTGGGCATATGACAGGCTGAATTGTAAAGGCAACCACATAATATTTAAACAATATAAGCAACATGAAAATAAATCTCATTATTATTGGTTACAGGAGAAATTAGGGGAACAAGAACAACTTGTAGCATCTCTATCTAAAGGGAATGATGAGCTCAAGATGAAGCTTTCTGAAATGGAGGGTTTCAACAACACTCTCAATGAACATCTTAAAGAGAAGGAAGAAGTCATTGCTGCTCTCAATGCAAAGGTAATCTTCATTCATTTGGTTGTTATATTATGTGTTAATATAGTAAGTATTTGGAAAGTGTAGGTCAAAGAGAAGATCATGTATGCTTTGCTGTCTGATGAGAGAATCCCCTTTTTTTCATAATGATTGTTATCGTTTCTATTATTATTGTTATTACCATTATTATTATTATTATTAAAACCAGCAACATATTTATTACTGCATATAAAAATAGCATATTAGGCAATAATTTAGAATTTCACAGTGGATGTTGCATGAATATTAACTGCTATCTCTTCTGCCAGACATTTTGGTATATTTAAGTCTGTATGTGCCATATTCAAAGACAGCAGCATAGAAGAGAGGTGAGGGGGGATACACAATATCAATAACCTCTGATATAAGGCAAAGCTTTTAAAAAGGACAATTAAGTGTCACATCTTGCAAAAACAACATTTTTAATGTAAATTTCTTCCGTGCCATTAACAGGAAATTTGTTATTTCTTAATCAGGTTGAATCATTAGACTACAAGCTGACACAGGCAGAGGAGGAACTGGAAGCAAAAAAACAAGAAGTTTCCCAAAGCTTAAATGCTGCCAGGGAAAGATATGACATCCTGGAAAAGGTTAGCATTCTATCAAACTGTGTGTGTGAGAGTGGAGAGAGAGAGAGAGACCTGATAAAGTGTTTGCCACACATATTGTGGGCATGAGATCATTCCGGGCTTTTCATTAAGCTGAAAAAATGGCACTTGTAAATTAAAGCCAATGTCATATATGAAATCCAGAGTAGAAAAATTAAGCTATTTTTAAAAATACATCAGAATAGAACTATGTATTTATCTGAGTATAGATTTTTCACTTTCCATTGACATTTCATAGGAAGTACGTGCAGTCAGAGAAGCTCGTCAGGAAGAGGTCTCTCAATATAGAACCCAGAAAGATGTTCAAGAGCAACAACTCCAGCAAAAGGATGAGGAAATTAAATCGCTACAGCAAGGTATGTTTACTGTATGCCATTAGGATAGAAGACTGCAAGATGTGGAATTTTGCCTCAGATGTGTGAAAGAAACACAAAGGTATTTATTCCAAATGTTTAATAATTGAGGCACCCTCTGCTGAAGTCATGTATGTAAGTTGAAATTTAGGTTTCACTTGTATCAAGTAGAACAAGAAGTGCATAATCCTATAAAAACTAAAATTTAAGATACAAAAGCACCGTGTGCTCCAAGGAGCCAGGTATTATCAATAAATGAATAATAATCCAGAAAAACCACAAATGATAGTTTGAACTGAGGTAAGCACTGCTGATTTAGTCCTTCCTTCAATCTGCATTAGAGCTGAAGTGAGGCATGGGCAAGCAGGAGCGAGTCAACCTGCCAGATTTTAGATGCTGTTTTCTCAACTTATTGTTTGTTACTTATTTTCAGTGCAGGCTTAACATATAAAATTATTAGTAATAATGCTTTCTCTCACTAATTTGTATTTAGAAATTGGTGTTAATAACTTATACATTTCCTTTATTAACAATTTTCCTTTATTGACAATTAATTAGTCCTGTCACAAAATATATAGGTACTGTTCCATGCTGTGCAAGGATTGATACTACCCTTCAAGTTGTTTTTTTATATAAAAGAAAAAGGAAAATCTTCACCCCATTTTCATCTCCTTATTGATTTTTGTTTTTATTATATTCAAGGTTTCCAGTTTGTTGTTTTTGTCAGAAAATTACATAATGTTTTGCCTATGTTTTTAATAGAAATCAAGAAACTACTCCAGCAGTCCATATCTTCAATATCCAACACCAGCCAGATAACTATCCCTGAAACACCAAAAGTCAAGAAGGAATCTGTAGAGGTTGATGAGGACATCTTGGCACTCAAGGAGCAATTCAGGTGTGTTTCATAAAGTTTGTTAGTTAGTGACAACTATGGTGACAGATTTCGAGTTTGATCAGATATATATGGATGGGTAGCATTGCTCAGCAGCTTGCTTTTTGAAGTACAGTAAAGAATATAAAGTAGGGATATAATATAATATTGCAAATTAATACTTTTCAGGCTCAGTGAAGCCCAGAAAGATGCCCTACTTCAGGAAGTTTCAGGGTTGAAAAACAAGTTGGAGAAGCTGTCGTTAGCATCAGATGCTTCGTTATTCCATTGTCCAGCAACTATAGATTCATCAAAACAGGCAAGTTAAACAACTTCTTTTACAGGACTTCTTCAATATTTATGGAGATGTCTTCCACAGTCAGTCATTCAGAGAAATTAGCAAACTGCACTGTGACATATAAAATGAGTAGGCTTGAAACCTTCCACACTGGGCATGTTTCCAGGGGGGTATCACTTTCATATTGCCTTTTTTATTGTTTAAATTACAATCTATTTCTTCAGTTGTTTAACTATGTGCAACTAAAAGCTAATTCGTATCACAGTGCATTTGTACCAAAATTAGACTCCGATATCATAACGTAAGTTACATCTTAAGATGTCCACCCTCTAGCTGCCCATTTTAAGGTATGGGCCTTCCTGTAATAGTTTTTGATAATAGAAAATAACCAATAGCAGACATATAGTGCATTTGTGTGTTTGTTTGTTTTTGTGTGTATCAGATATTAATAAACTCCTTTATAAATAGAGTGTGGAGTGCAACAACAGCCAGTCAGAGGGAGAAAGCATAACCACTCCATGTGGTCGATCAAAGAGGAATCAGAAAAGAAATCCTCCACTTCCAACCCCAAGTGTAAGTTTTATGTATTTTATTTTAGAACCCATGTTATTGATCATGGTTAATCATAATTTCTGAACATTTTCATCAGCTTCTATATTTAGATTTCTGGTAGGATATTATAACTTTCATAATATTGATTATGAATATTAGGCACTGTTATGTTGCAAACAGTAATCATTTCATTATGTTCTTGATCTGTTGGATATGAATATATTCACAGATAATGCATTTGCAATTTGCCACCATATACTTAATAATCCCCTTGCACACAGACTGAGCATCTGCTTTGCTTGCTCAGCAATGGGGTTGGTGATAGGGCTCTGCCAGGCTATTAACCCTCTCTGGACGGGTGGTACACCACGGGTACCGAGCATTCAAGGCCCATTCGCAGGGTGCTGTCATATGGCGTCGATCATTTAATTGATTTAGGCCTATGCGTTCGAGAGCCCCAGCATTACAACTTGCAAGGCTGGAATGCCCCCGGCATGAATGGGTTAAACAGTTGCTGACAGTTGTTGTTTTGGCTCCAAATGATCAAAAATGCCTCAGGCTATTTGCGTGCTCTGACCGTAGTCAATCGCTAAATGCCCGATCACCTGGCGCACCAGCCAGAAGGACAGCCATGACAAAATATCTCATACCCGGTGGCTAGTTCCACCACCACTTAAAGTGATATTTTGTCACCTGGCGTTAACGGGTTAACCCATTGTATATGGTTGTCATGACATACATGATGCAGGAGCTCTGGCCTGATGACGGGCATGATGACATACATGACATTCAGGGATTTTGGATCACTGTGTTATTTTATTGTGCTATGAGTAATGGGTGAGTGATGATGACAATTGCAGTCATAATAACCTCTTGCTTAAAGTAACGCTGATGAAGGTGTGCAGGCATAATAGGAAGAAGTTGACTCAAACCATGCCCAATGTCTACAATATGCCCCTGTGCCAGCAGGGGTGCATTTTACTGCGGCACTCACAGTCATAAGCACAAGTTCCTATATCTTCTATATCTCCATGTTATCCTCATTGTGGATGCTTATATGTTAGGTAATCAATCATAACAGTACATAAATAGGAAAAAATACAGTTGCTTTTTGTCTTCTCATAAAATGGCAATATTTCTATCACACTGAGTATAGAGAAAATAATGAGCTGATATGGACCCTAAACTACAATTTTAGTCAACTGCAACAATGATAGAGCCTGTGATATGACAGATATGTCTCTAAATACATTAAAACACAGAAATGACTAGTTTACGAGTGACTAAAAGAAAGTGGGAAAAGTCAAGGTATGTTGTGTGAAGCTGCCTTGCTCTGAAATAAACCCATCCTGGAGACTGGGCAAGTGAATCTATACCCCATCTGCAATAGGTTAGATAAACCACAAACCACAAGAAAATTCCTATGTAAAATTATTTGATTTATCTTTGCACTAAACTAAAAACTTCTCACATACACATATAAAGTTTACTTCTGCTTCTGTTGTAAAATTCTATAACAAACTATATTTTGATCTATTGTAAGTAACAGTATTACTTACAGTAGATTTCTTGATACTAAAAGATAGCATTTGCATTTACCACTGCTTAGTATGGTCCTATGTATAAATTCTGTTGCTATTTATAAAGCTTGTTTCCTTTCTTTTTCAAACCAAAATTAAGGCTTGTTTCACTGATAACAAATCAAAAGTCTAATATTTGTTATTATCTGCTAGGGCTTATTAATATTATTTCTACCATTTATATAAAATTGTTTAAAATATATCCTGTTTATATATTAACAAATTTATGTTTTATGTTTCTGCTGATCACAAAGCCTTTATCTAGATACTTGTGAAAATGGTTAAGCTCATTACTTTTTGATTGGTATGGTAGTGATAATTCTCATAGAATGTAACAATTGCAATACAATGGGATGCTGCTGTTGACACAGTATTAAACAAGTTTTTGATTGGCATATTTGAATTACTTGTGTTTTTCCATAGAAAAATAATCTTGTCCCAACAACCGTTTGATACTGAATGACTTCCCACAGGAATCTTTGCACTTAGTCCTAGATACTACAGAGGGCGATGGAAGCTATTTCCTCTCTCCAGCTTCAGTCACAACTGGCAGTAATAAGAGGGTAGAAAAGCCACAGAGGACCTCAAGGCGCATTCAGAGCAGAAGAAATGTCTATGACAACTCCTTTGAGAATCAGGTAGGACATGAAGTACATTCCTTCAAGAAATGATAAATAACAAAGTATGCACATGTTTGAGGCAGTCTCTCTCTCTTTCTCTTTCTTAACCCATTCCCGCTGGCACTGTTCCGTCTTTGCATGGCTGCAATACCGGGGCTGTCGAACGCATAGGCCTAAATCAATTATACGATTGACGGCACTATGCATATTACATAATTGCCGTCTGTGGACGGCGGCCAGCGGTATCGGGTTAAGCAAATGGTGCAGTGACTTTCTGTGGAAAGTTAACAAAATATTGAAAGTATTTCTCACTACCTCTTCTCTCCCTTCTCTCTTTTCTCTTCTCTTCTCATCTCTCCCTTTTCTCTTTTCTCTCTTCTCCTCTTTCCTCTCCTCTATTTCTTTTTCTTTTTTTGGCTTTTTTTGTGCCTGTCATTAAATAATACTTCTTGTTACCAGCAGGAAAAAGTAGTATAGCTGAACAAAGGTTTAATGAGGCATTCATAATTTGGCATAAAGTGTGTTCATATAAATAATTATTTCAGGAATCTTCATGGAAACCTCCAAAATCTGCTCAAGATGATGAGGATGATGAAGTTTGGGAGCCTCCTGCACAAGCGGGTAAACAGCCTAGAAATACTCGGAAGACCAGGGGACGTAAAACTAAATCTCATGTTTATAATCCACATACTGATCAAGAGAACAAAAGCAGGTATGATCTAGATATTTATATAACCCAATAAGTAGTAAAATGGTAAACTATGGTTTATAATTTGTTATATTTTTTGTCACTCAATTATTTTTGTCATTTAATTCAATTACTCATCAGTTTTTCTTACAAACTCTAATCTGTGACTGAGCTTAATCTCTTTCTGCAGTTTGGCAAACAAGGCTGTAGACAGCCAGACTTCTGACAATGGAGAAGACTTCAAAACACCAGTCCAGAGACGCAGACGGCAGCTGTACAACTCCGCTGTAGAAGAGCCATACGAGTGCTCTCCAAATCTGGTCAGTAATAATATATTTGAGAGAATTATTTAGCTGTTTAGCTTACTGCATATATAATACACTACTTAAACAAACATCATATACAGCATAACAGATGAAAATGGCTTGCTTGCTTTCCCCCCCCCCCTCTCTCTCTCTCTCTCTCTCTCTCTCTCTCTCTCTCTCTCTCTCTCTCTCTCTCTCTCTCTCTCTCTCTCTCTCTCTCTCTCTCTCTCTCTCTCTCTCTCCCTCTCTCCCTCTCTCCTCCCTCTCTCCCTCTCTCCCTCTCTCCCTCTCTCCCTCTCTCCCTCTCTCCCTCTCTCCCTCTCTCCCCCTCTCCTCCCTCTGTGTGTGTGTGAGAGAGAGAGAGAGAGAATCTTGTCATTTCATATTTTCATTCCTATTTCAGTTCTATGAAGAATTATAGTAGATTCTAGTTGGGGAAATTTATAGAAAACTAACATATTAGTTACTTTTTATTTTAGAATATGGCATACCACTAAAAAAGGATTCACCTTTGTAATTACGTCTTTTTCTCTTTCCCAGATTGAACTTCCTCCAGTTCAGGATAGCCCACATACTGTTGTAAGGCGGCAACTGAGGAGCAAAAAAAAGAAATGAATTTTTCCTGATCTTCTGTTATCTGTCATCTTAACAAATCTCTTTCTTCATATATATAAAGGAAACTTTCTTTTTTATGTGTAGACCTAACATTTCTGTATTTCGTGTGTATAATATTTACCACATATGTATGTGAAATACATTTGTAATGTTATTAAAAACTTTAGTTGATAGTAAATTAAGCAAATTTTATTGTTTTATAAACACTGTATAGAGGATGCAGATGTGATGTTGTCTGCCTTCCATGGAATACAGGATTGAGCAAATATAGATACCTAATTCATCAAGTGATTTTAATATCCACACTGCTTTTCAACTTTATTTTTGCAAAAGAAATTAATATAGTCTTTGTAGGGAGTATGAAAATTTGTAGTGGATTGCAAGTTCACCTCATAGTACTTGCTATTCTATACCAGCATGATATTATTATTATTATTATTATTTTTTTTTTTTTTTAACATTGTTTTGAAATGAGTAGTACTGTAAGTAGTAAGGAGGGATTTATCTAACAATGGATGTAGTATGTATTAAATTTATAGTCATTTACTTAACACACTTGTCCACTTTCTTTCAAGAGAGCCAAACGTTTAGGACTTATTCAGAGTGAGAGTGGCATATTCTTTAAGACACAAGTATAGGCAGGAAAAAAAATATATATAGGCACTATAAACTACACTTTTGTAGATTCTCAGATCACTGGAATTAATTTTCGCTCTCTCTCCTCTCTTCTCTTCTCTTCTCTTCTCTTCTCTTCTCTTCTCCTCTCCTCTCCTCTCCTCTCCTCTCTTCTCTTCTCTTCTCTTCTCTTCTCTTCTCTTCTCTCCTCTCCTCTCCTCTCCTCTCCTCTCCTTCTCTCTCCTTCCTTCTCCTCTCTCTCCTCTCTCCTCTCCTCTCCTCTCCTCTCCTCCTCTCTCTCTCCTCCTCTCTCCTCTCCTCTCCTCTCCTCTCCTCTCCTCTCCTCTCCTCTCCTCTCCTCTCCTCTCCTCTCCTCTCCTCTCCTCTCCTCTCCTCTCCTCTCCTCCCCTCCTCTCCTCTCCTCTCCTCCTCTCCTCTCCTCTCCTCTCCTCTCCTCTCCTCTCCTCTCCTCCTCTCCTCTCCTCTCCTCTCCTCTCCTCTCCTCTCCTCTCCTCTCCTCTCCTCTTACCTCTCCCTCTCTTCTGGCAAATATTATACACGTAAGTTAGATAGGTTCAATGAGGATTGTTTAGAATGATAGAATGATGTTTATCTATAAGGCTAGGTTGCACAGAAAGGAACAGAAACACTGCAGTGATATGACACTAAAAGGGAAAAGACATATAAGGATGACACAGGGAGTGGGCTCAAAGTGGCTGGCGGGATGAAGATAAGGATGTGCTCCTTGACATATCAAAGACATTTTGGGGGAAAAGAAAAAGATTACACAATGTAGGTCTTAATAAAAGTTACCATATAAACAAGGTGAGAGGCAAAACAAATAACCTTATCAGTCACCCACACCCGGAGGAAGAGGCAAACATTTTTAGCAATATATAAAAGCATCCTCTGGTTAACGTGTCAAAAAGCAATCGTATGAATTATTTGCGTGGGAAATAAAGAAAATAAATATTTTTATCACAAAACATTACTGCAATATCTTGTCAATATATAACCACACACGAACTCCAAAGTGCAGTCATTAAAAGATGGAATGACATATTTTTAATTCATTAATAAGAATGGAGATTACCCCTTCACTAGATATTTTCAATATGAGTTTTTGGAGCGTAGGTTACCGAAGGCCCGGAAGGAAGCCATTGTAGTGACGCATTAGCGCTTGGCACCGCCCTCAACTACCGAACACCGCACTGCCCCTCCTAACCATGCGTCCACCCAGCCGCTCGCTTGTTTGCGATGCACGGCACCGCTGACCGCCGTGGCTTGCTGGATGCTCTCTCTATCTCTGGGTGTCTGACTGTCGCAAGGCCAGGTGCTCGTCTTTTTCTCGTCTCAACTCCTAACGGCGAAGGGATAGAAGATCTGCCGGGACAAGCCCGCGGGTGGACCAGGAACTCTCGCTGTGTGAGCCGCCAAGTTTACCGGGTGATATGCATAGTATAGAGAGACCTCATTTTTATTTTATTTTACTTCATGTTTTTTTTCATATTAACAATGTCCCGGCTCATTACCAAGCCCTGCATTCCCACATCATTATGATACATATTCCAAAATCATCTGGGGGTGTACAGACCTATGTGTCTGACTTCATTTATATATAAATGATGGAGCGAATATTACAAAATAAGAGTAAAGACAAGATAGAAAATAAACTATTATGTAATTTGTATGGTTTTATGAAGGGAAGGGAACATCAGATTGTGTAATTCAGTTTTCATCTTATGATGCAGAGAGGTGTAAAGTTTTTATTGAATTGCAGGAAGCGTTTAATAAATCTAGTGACAAAGATGTAACGTAAAAGTAGCTGAGATCGATTAGTTTTGAGTTGGGTATTCCACAAGGAGCTATATGCAAAATAACAGAGGTCTGTAGAGCTGGATCGAGGCAGTCCCAAAGGAGGGTAGAGGAAGACCGTATCTTACGTATGAATCGAAGAGGCGGAGCAGCTCCTGGCTTCTCAGTGGTATAAGAGCAGTGTTGCATGTCCCGCCACAAGGGGTGGGGCGTGAAATTGACAATGTTGGACCCAGACTTTCTGCTCCATGACAAGAGATAATGTGACGTTTACGTTAAACGGTAAACTAATAGGTGCTGACATTTAAATATCTGATTATATACTTTGACTTTACTGCAAAGCAAAGGTGCTTAAGTGAATCACGTACGAATATAGTCTAAGTACGCCTGAGGCCTCTCAGGGTTCTTTCTTGTCGCGGGATAGGAGCGGGGGCACTTCTGCTGTGCTAGTCTACATCAGTATTCTTGTGGACTCTGTAGCAGCTGCACTTTCTATAGCTTGCCAGAGGAGACCTTGAAAGTTCGAATCCATGCAGAATGAACCTATGCGTATAATCCTCCGGTGTCGAATGTAAGGATAGACATAATGTGAACAAACAGAATTGCAAAGCATTGCACAGAGTAAGCGAGATCAGTGTCATCGGTCATCAGGTAAATGAGAGGGGACAGCGAAAAGAAACTGGTGAGAGATGTGGCCAAGAGGTCTCAACGACATCAGGACGTATAGACAAGGCAAGCGAGGATATACGAAAACAGAAATAGTATGGATTATTTGGGCTTAAAGGACTATTGGCATTTTCTTCAGACATCTTCCAAAATGCCACTTGCGTAAAATCGAGAGATTGTCGTAGATGTAGATTCCCGTTGTATGAATCAGGTCAGTTTGAAACAATATATGGTCATGAAATAAAAAAGACCAAAAGGTCTTGACATTGTTCATGTTTAGTGCGATGGGTCATTGCTTAGACGATGGCAGAACAGTGTGTGGAGCTGTCATCAAACAATTACCTGCGAGTGGTGTGGCAGATTATGGGCAATATTGACGGCACTTAGAAAGATTAAGGTAATCAATAAAGGTGCAGTTTTTGTGGACAGCAGGGGAGCAGTGGACTCCCTTAACAGCAGGAGTCCTGTATCTAGGCCTATCGTTGTCGAGTGCCGATTCGCAGCTTATAGGCTGCAAGGCCAGGGACGTGTAATTACATTTGCATGGACTCCTTCCAATGTAGATATCACCTTTTATGAGGCTGTAGATAAATTATGTAAGGAGGCAGCTGTGAAATGTGAGGTAGACAGATTCTTAAGCAGGCAAGGGGCAATTAAATGGTGAGGCGAGTGATACGAGCAAAACCTTAGAACACTATATATGCATCTAGGGATGAACACTAAATTCACTTATAAAGAGGGCAAGAGCAAGTGGAAAGACTGGGCATGTGATGATTCGGTTAAGGTATAAATACTCTTGGGATCGAGGCAATAGTTCGACTCAGATTCGATTAAGATGCCATCCGTTCACGGCGGTACCTTGGTCTCGAATGTGGACATCGTCTCGTTTGCATGTCGACCGCGTGGATAACCGTCAGCTTGCCGACTCGGGTACGGTAGATATAGAAATAGTAAGTGTAAGACGAAATAGGGGAGTGGAAGGGAAGTGTAACAGTGCAAGAGAAGATCAATGAGATCAGACTCAAGAAAGCACTAAGTTATGTCTAAAGATGTGGGAAGCAAGAAACTATTCACAGAGGAAAAGTTGGTGTTTAAGTTGAATTTAGGTAGCGTGTTGATAAGAGTAAATATATCTGCGCGGGCATACTGGCAGCTGTCTGCTGGCTGGACCATCTGATGATCCGTATCAGACCGGCGTCCCTGGATACTTGTGATGGGAGATAGGCTTAGTGGAACCGACACCAGTGTCTAATGTAGAAGGAGCATGTTACATGGGGTAGGTGTTTACCACTGAGGACTGGAAACTGAGGAGTTTGTCTGGGACAGGGGCCCCAGACGTGTGATTTTGAATGGAGAAATTTAGGCTTAAAATATGCATTAAAACACCATTTGGTACTAAGTTCATACTTCATCAGCTTCTTAAACTATTGGCAGTCAAAGATGACTTAGAAAAAGCATTTTAATTAAATAAAACACTAAGTACTAGGTTTTAGGAAACAGACGTTTGGGCAAGGATTTCCATACAAATTTGAAATGTATTATTTAGCATAAAATATCCTGTTTTTTTTCCGCGGATTCTGTATTCCATAAGAGCGACGAATGCTTTTCTATCCACGATTGTTGAGGGTACTGGGTCATCCAGTAACTCTAGGATGCCTTTCTGACTGAGTTGGCATTCGGGAATCAATCAATAACATTAAATATCTGTTAAGAACGTTGTTCTTTTTTCAGCACCAGGCGCAGCATATCACGGTGTTAGATTCCTTGAATGCATTGGAGGTGCCATGTCCAACATTAAGGATGGCCTGTTAGATTTCACTTCCACGGAACGGGATATTGCAACCCAGCGTCAATGTGATCATCCAAAACTCATAGAATATGAACAATCGCGAGCCATCACATCCGAGCACGTAACCTGCGAGTACAAGGTATTCTTTCGCAGAGATTTTCCGAGTGCTCATTTTGTATTAGGGGTACCCGAACCGCAGCTTGCTAGCCACACGCGGCTCGCAGAAATATGTTGGGCGAGCGCTTTTTCCCTTACCGTTAAATCAAAGGTGAATAAAAGAAAAACACTATCAATATTTACTAGGAATGACCCGAGACCTCAATGGAAACCTAAGTTTGATGTTCATGGTTAGTAAATATATTTGGTAGATTTGAGTTAGGTACTACGTTACGATGCTCAGGAAAGGAACGGTGGGAGGCAGAGGGATCAAGGAAATTTCAGGTCACAAATAAATCTCTTCTTTCAACACATACTGTTGGGAATCGTTGTATCCTAAAATGAAGTTTGTAAGGTCGATGCATCCTGCAATCTTTACATCTCAATATTTGGCAGTGATCATTCTTAACATATCAGTTGACGGATTTTCAACGACTTGCAATAGGGACACAGTAAATGACAACTTCTGTAATTTGATGTCTATGGCATTGCAGTTCTGTCTTAAAATATTATGATGAGACTGTAATTTGAAAGTGAAACATCATAGATTACGTATTTTACATATGCTCTCCTCATATATATAATGAGAACAATAAATATTTTAAAATAGATCAAGTATGCGCCTGTGAGACCCATGATCGATGTGAATGCGCAGTGGGTTCATCACACGGGGACAAAGTCTCCACTACACTACAGTCTACTCAAATGGTCACGATGACGTAGATACACCAATTATAGGATGGCTAGGCTTAAAAGAGATACCAGCAGTTGTGAATTGCGAACTTTCAGGATGCTGAAACAGGCTTTTCCTGTCTTTGGTTTCTACAAACTGAGGTAAAGATTGCAAGGGGGTTAGGTTAGTCATGCCGTCACTTGGATAATTGGTAAGTTCGAGCAAGTCTCGCTTATGGCTCATATCAGAGCCGGCCATCCTGGGGGACCGCCCGTCTCTTGTAGGTTGCTAGTAACCGAATTTGATGGATATTTTGATTTTGGTGGTTCGTTTACTTTTAAACACTTCCATTGCGTACCGAGTTATGATTCCAATATTCTTCGGTTCTCTACTTAAATCTTTCCTATTTCATCTAGCTGATTAATTTTTTTTACATTATGTGTATTTGTATGCAATGCATTTATACTATTAATATGACTATGATAGCTGCCATAGTTTTTGTGCGGTGCATCTATTTTTGGTGATTGCAGAAGACAGAAAAAATCCCAAAAATAAAGTATCTTTGTCGGTATTTTTGTACACGTATCTTTTATAACAAATTTGATTCAAAAAGAAAACTTTGCCTTTCTTTTTTCGTTAAAAAAATCATATATAAAAATTCGCCATAAATTTATTTGAAGCAATTATTGTTTGATAATACCGGGGAAAGTTTGGACAAACGTGATGATTATGGTGCTGAATTTTCTTTTAAATCGGTCAATTACTGACAGAGTAGTTTAACATTTTGTATCTAAAAAACAAGTTTTGAGAAAATCGATGTTTTATGTGAACATATACAATGCTTGATAAAATTCACTCCAAAATGTATCAAATCTAAGTATATACATAATTTAACTATTCAACCATTCCTGGGAAGCCTGCCAGTGATTATTTAGGCAGTTTGAGGCCATGTTACATAACTTCTGTCACCTGTATAGCCTCTCAGAATCTAGCCTGGGAGAAACTGCTCACGTTACAAGGTTCTTGGTCCCCTGTTATTATCATTTTAGAATATATAACACTTTATTGATGTGTTATATATCTCTAATATGATAATAACATATTCATTGGGTATCAGTGGAGCCCACCCACCTCATTGATGCCAGGAAAAGGTATTCGAGATTAAAAATTACCACGCTGGTAATCTGGGCCAGGTGCCGACTTTCTTTTGTTTTTAGGGGGGGCCTTTTGAGATGGCAACAAGCTGTGTCTATAGCTTGCAGTTGTGGCATGGTTCTCATGTGGCGACGAGAAGTCAGGGGTGGGTGCGGGGGATGGGGTGGAGGGGCCAGCGACCGCGTCATCATCAGCTGAGCTTGCTTCTTCCCTTTTCCACCTTTTTTTTGGATCCTTTCACTGACAGCCTTTCGTTTTGAACTAGCACGTGGCATTGCCAATCAATATAAGTCAAGAACGAAGATAACTATAACAAATACGCAAATATGTGTTGGCAGGAGCTTGTATACACGCATGCCATCTCTCCAGTAAGGCCTCACTCGCCGCTCTGGCGTCGCCAGCAACAGCCCAAGTTATCGTACCTCACCATCACTCAAAAAGTAAATCGAAAAAACAGCAGAAAAACAGTAATAAATGCAAAAAAAACAAAGAATTGACAAGAAGGGGGCGTGTCAGCACCACTACGCGTTTAAAGAGCCAGCCCTTTAAACCCACACTACGCAATTAAAAAAAAAAAAAATGAAAATTTGAGGTCGTATCGACGAAATCCCCCCTTAACATTTTTGGGCCAATAAGAAGCTGATCCTGCATTTTCCTGAACAGGAATGTCTTGGCGAATGTCATACTTGAATTTCTCCGTCTTCTGGCGGTCCCGCCATATAGGCCCGGCGAGGCATCTGCTCCGCAAATCTGGCTTATCCTTATCCTTATCCCCGTCTTGTATCTCTCTTGGATTTTGTGCCAAGTTTCTAATGATCTTCCATTCATATATCGTAAAGTATCTTTCCCCCTTCTATAAAGAAATTATACTAATTCGGACTTCTCTTGGTAATATTTTCGTAAAATTTGGATTCCATACGTACGTCTGATATCAACATTTTGAATCACTATTGGTTTAGGTGTTCTAGATTTCGTTATAAAAGTCTGCTCATTCATCTCCTAACTTCATCTGATGAATGACTGCCCGCTTAATATCATAACTGAAGCTCATGTCTTTACTCATAAACAGGCCTAGGTCTTTTTATACCTATTTTCTATGTAATTTCAACTACCTTAACAAAATATGATTTTGGTCTCGGATTTCCAGTTGGACTGTTTCTTATAATTTCAAATTTATCAACATTGAATTTCCTATTGCTTTCATTTTCCCATTTAATTGTCGCATGTAGATCCTCTTTAAGTTTGTCCATTACATTAATAAATCCAATGACGTGCCCTTATGTAATCGACAAATGCCGTCCCTAGAGTGTTTAATGCCTTTATCAATGCATACAGTCATAAATGTGAATAGCAGAGGACCAAACACACATGACAATGCACCTGAAACATTTTGATTCACTTTAGAAAAATCCATGAATCAGTACTTTTGGTTGGTAATTTGTTTGAAAATTGTGAATCCATATTTCCACTTTTCCCCTGATTCCGAAGTTTTTAATTCCGCGATCGACCTTTTCAAAAGCCTTCATATTTATTCACAGTGGTTCGGGGTTTAAGATAGACAAGATCTACCCATACAGAAGGGATTGTTTTCAGGTTTTATTTTGTTGTCACGGTCTAAATACGGAACACTTTCTCTTACTACCCTGTCAAATATCTCAATGATGTGAGATGTCATACTGGTCTTTAGTTTTGGCCTGACCGGTTGCCACCTTCATATATAGATCTTTTTTGTCCAGGGAATTCCTCCATATAGTTGCTGGCGGCTTTTCTATGATTTAATTGTTAAAAAAAAATGCAGGAATTTCATTTTGGTCTAGCTGGTGAGTAGGCCAATGTAGCAATATCATTTACACACTAAAAACTTTGTTGCCTTTTGAGGAGTTCAGCCATTTCCTTTGCGTCGTTAACCGACTCAAATGAACCTCTTTCTCAAGAGGTTCGCCGGTTTTAACCAGTTCTATTTTTTATCGCGTCGACTGACCTTTTCCAATATTTTTGCCACATTTCTTTTAATATATTAAATTCCTTTATCGCAGAATTCACTTTTTTCTATTGTCATATTTCGTTTTCCTGCTCTTACTTTTCGTTTCTCAACAGAAGTTGTCGATCTCATGGTATTACATGTTTCCGTTCTGTTCAGAGGGGCCACAACTCCTTCGGCCCCTTATCTTTACAAGCATCAAAGACCTTCAGCATATCATCGGGTGTTTGTAGGATTTGAACATCTTTTATTGCTTCTACTGATATATTTGTAATTTTCCTGTCAATTTGGTTGAGACTGAAGTTCAGAGATTGAAAATTTCCATGCTTCTTTTTGTCATTATATGTGTATTTTTTACCTATTTAACATTATTTCAATAATATTGCAGTTTGATTGTGCTGTATATTGATTGTTTAACGCCCTTATTCATAAATCGAAAGCAAATATATTTCCATGTTGGGAGACTATTATTTGGCTATGCTAAAAAAAAAAAGAATATTCAAAATCAATAAATAATTTCTTGTCTTTAATTTCTAGTGGCATCTGCTCTTAATTCAATTATCTTTAGTCCCCAGTTGATAGAAAACAAATTGTAATCACCTAGTTTCATATTACCGCATATTCTCCTTTTAGTCATTTACGCTTCGCTGGAAAAAAGGCCTCTGGTGGTCTGGGAGTTTTCCTCTCTCGCTTTTGGCCGAACAAGCCTACTTCCTGGAATGAACTTTTTTGTCTCCTCAAAGTTTAGGTCAGGAGCTTATTAGGCTTGGTTTCAACGCCTCCTTCATGCATTTGCCGTCTCCAAAAATACTCTCAATATTGTTACTGGCTATTTCTTTCATTGATTTTGTCTTTTTTTTTCAAGATTGGTGTCTTCCTTTTCCCCAGCAATGTACATTGTTCTCAATGTCTCATTTTTTTCTTGTAATATCTTAGCTATTTATCTGCTTTATTGTCTTTGACAATAATTATAATTTTCCTTTCTGTATAATGGCTTAACTGCTTGAGTTTTCATTTCTTGTAAAGTTTTGTCTTCTCCCTTACTTTTGCAATTCAAAATATTTACTGGTATTTCCTACTTCCCCTTATGTTTCTTTTACATTATTTTTAATTTAATAAATATTAATTTTAATTGGGCACTTTTTATTTCATTAAAGCATGGAGCCTTAATGTGTTTCTCAGGTCTTTGTACATTTTTTCTCAGCTCTTTCAGTTCCTATCATCTATAAACAGCTGACCCAATGTAATCACCCTCTTCAAATCTTTCTGGCTGTCTTTTGGTCTAATTTGTTTCCCATTTTGTATTTACTTTTATTTTCAATCATCTAGCTCCCTATGCACAATACAGGTTTGTATTTCCCTATTTAAAGCTCATGACACTTTCATGTTCATATCTGCTTAAATTTTGTAGTGAGGACATTACATGAAATTGGAATTTTTAAAAATCCAATTCTAAAATATGAAAATGTACCAAAACCGTTTACAGGTTATTTGATCTGCTTTTTGCATCTGACCTGTTGATTGTATCCTTTAAAGATGGGATTTAGTGTGTAAAATGAATAGTAAATTGGGCATTGTTGGGTCAATCTACCATTTCCGTTGGAGGTTTTCATAGGGAAACAATATTCATGTTTTATTTCTGTATTTCATGTGTACATTATCAATCACATTATTTGTATGTGAAATACATCTGTAATGCTATTGTGAACTTTTTAAATGACAGTAAATGAAGTAAATTTCATCGTAGCACCTCATTCTATTTCATAAACACTGTTCAGAGGACAGAATAATATTTTCTGAACCTCCTATGGAATGCAGGAACAAGCAAATATAGATTACTAAATTTATGTTGTTGTTTTCATCCTCATTGCTTTTTCCTACTCTTTGATTTGTGCAAAATAAGTTTGAACAATTCAACCACATTTCTTTTATACAGTAATGATGTATAAATTTAATATAATAAATAAAAACTGTATATATCAAGCTACCAACTGATTCAAGCTGAAATCTTAAAATCATATGGATGGTTCATATATTCATGCTGCCTGCGTAAATGCAAACTGGAAGGGGTCTGCCTGAACAAAGTCAGTAACCACTTCATAGTTGTTGTTGTTTTATTAATATAGTTATTATTCCCCCCCAAACTGGCACAAATTACCCCAATTTGCAACATGAAATACTAAAATGGTAGGAATAATATAAATATTTCTACTTCTGAATAATAATAAACTGATTATATAACTGCCAACAAAATCAACAAAATATAGACTGTACATGTTACATAAGACAAAGCCTTTACAGGAACATCATATAAAATTTCATATATGTTACATTGTTTGTTAATATGTCACAACCATGAAGAAGCCTTGCACTAAACTGGGAACATCCATACTTTTTTTTAAGGTTTAAAACTCAATCTACTGAATATTTCATATCATACTCTATGAAAGTGTAATAATAATTTGGTATAAATATGCAGGATTGTAATACAGTAACCATCTGTGATGACATAACAGGTTGTGACATAATAACTATGTCCAATAAGTGACTAGTTTCAAGCTTAAAATACAATTTTGTGATAAATGCCTGTAATAACAGTAACAGCTTAATGCTTGACTGGGCTTAGTTCATTAACCTATTTCACAACACATATTTTGAGGCATTTGAACTTGATACATTTAGTCTACCAACAAATGACAGTGCTCTCCTAATTTTTAAGAAATTAAAATTAAAAAATCATATTATCTTCACGGTAGCTTCTTGCACTTGGGATCATCCAACATTGCATCTATACTATTAAGCAACTGTACATTTGGTATACAAAGCAAAACTGTTACTACATAAAATCAAAAATGAATATAAAAATATTCTTAGACAAGGAACACTAAAAGTTTCTTTCTAATAAAGACAATGTATGAAAATAAAACTTAAGAACCTAATAATGCACCACAAATTTCCTATGGTACTTTCAGTACCTTGGTATCACGGAGAATGCATGTAGCTGGCTTACTCTACAAATGAAGCCCTTCAGATGGTTGAGAAGTTAAAAATGTCACTGAATTTATTAGTTATATGCTCACAGAGCACAAAATCTTATTAACTTCTACAAAGGCTGGACTGGAAAGGGGAAAATCATTCTGATATTCCTGATGAATGATGAATGAAATTTCTAACATCCAAGTGGACAGGCAAGAAAGAACTTGCACAGTATTATAAACATGTACACAGTTTAGTATACACAGATAATTAAGCCAGAATTACACTGAAGGCCAAAGTACTGAGTATACAAAGATTGCTACAACACCAATAGGCCATCAACAATAAAAACAAAATTGTACAACTTGACACTGGCAGCACTGGAACTACTATGGCACCAGACAGGTACTTAAAAACAAACAATTGCGCCTTACCACCACAGTAAGAAGTAATCTCTACTGGTTAGGTCAGCTTGTTCAAATGCAATTCACTATTATAACTACTGGACACTATCTATCTGTGCTCTTTATCAATTTACTGTTTATTAAAAACATTCTCATTTTTCAATATATGGAATGCTGTTAATAAAACCTGGGAGCTAGAAAAGGTTAATACATTAGTGGTGGAAGGTGCAATTCCAGTTACTTTATAATGCATAGTAGTCACTAAAAATTATCTGGATTCAATTGTCTGTTTAGGAATGCTATTATGTTTCACTTCTGCAGTATCTAACCTTAAATCCAGTTCACTGCGGCTATCCCCAGCACTGCAAATCACTGTTCTTAGGTTATTTGTGTCACTATCACTACTATTTACAACTATTGATTCCCCTACTGGCTCACCAACGGGGTCTATATTTTTACTACAAGCTTCTTGGTCATCCACTAAAACTGGCACTACATGTGAACTGTAATGACCACATGCTTCAGTTGAAGAAGAAGGAGAGGTAAGCAAAGAATGGTGAACACGGTCATCTGTCTGGCAGAGGTGTTGACCTCGAGGTAGAGAAGCTGAAGGTGAGGTTGGTGAAGGTACTGGGTGGCGGCGTGAATTTGAACCCCTTCTTAGACTGGCAGTATACTGATTAGGACTATAGCTTCCAGGTGAAAGGTGTTGAGGACTAAATGTAGACAATCTCGGACGGCCAAGGGAATCTTCACAGCCCACTAGTTCTCCGTTTGGACCAACACTTACTGCATTGGCTCCTGTCATGGAAAAGTAAAGAGATATATCAAACCTTCAAAATTGTAACAAAATCCAATTATTGATGATAAGTTTTTCAAAACTTGCACTCAATGTCAAAAATATACCACCAAACACCTCTACTCTGTTTTGGAATTCTTTTGAAAAGAGTTGCATGTGATAGGAAATTTCTTTATTGAACAAAAATTGGTAATAAAAGCATTATACTCATATTCTATTCTACTTGAAATCTACAAAATAAGGCTTTGGTATCTTTAATATTCAAGCTGGCAATAAAGTAAATGATAATTTGTTTAAAGTAGGTATCTTTATACTTCATTATTTATTCTATTTTACATGAAGCTATATTACTTCATTGTCCATTCTGAATGGGTCAATTCATTACTTCTATCACAAGGAAAGAAATGACATGGAGATCAAATCCAACATCTATGTGTATATCATATACACAATTTGTTTGTGTACATGTGTGTTTAGGTAAATCTTTAAAAGTAGATAATTGCTATAAATAAATTGTTTGCTCTTAACCAAATACATTTGTATTTGGTAATAAGATACTTTTCATTTCTAGACTAATTTTCAATTTGGCATAACAAAATAGCAATTACCATGATAACATCTTGGGACTGAAAACTTACCCCTTAAAACTGAAGCTGACCCATTATCAGCACAGATAATCAGTGACCTCCTTAGACCAGGGCGTGAGAGATCAAGAGGCAGAAGGTCTTCATTCGACCTCTGGGCTGAATCTCCCGTCCCACTGTCCTTACCACTGGAGTGCTCAGAGCCACTGTCTTGCCCTGCTGTTGTGTAAGTCTCATGGGAGTTAGCCAAAAGTGGAGTGAAAGTATGCACAAGGTCTGGTGGCAGGTGGTGATGAGTTGGAAGATGGGCAGGATACCTTCCCAAAACATCTTCTCTTGGATAGGCAGGTGGTGGTCCTAGTGAGCCAGCCTGGGGACGCTTTCTCGTCTGGTATATAATAACGACCCAAACTAGGGAGGTGATGACAACACAGCAAACAACTGCCATCATTACTATTCCTGTTGTTGTTGACGTAGTTGTTATATCTGAAAGAGTGTGTGACTTAGTATTCACTTATCTCTCCATTACTTAGCTAGATACATAGAGGGAGAAAAATGCATATGTCTACTGTGTGTGTGCATTGTATGCATCATATGCACCTTTGTGTGTAAATTAAAATTAAAACAGTAACCTCTCTCTGTGTGTGTGTGTGTGTGTGTGTGTGTGTGTGTGTGTGTGTGTGTGTGTGTGTGTGTGTGTGTGTGTGTGTGTGTGTGTGTGTGTGTGTGTGTGTGTGTGTGTGTGTGTGTGTGTGTGTGTGTGTGTGTGTGTGTGTGTGATGTGTGTGTGTGTGTGTGTGTGTGTGTGTGTGTGTGTGTGTGTGTGTGTGTGTGTGTGTGTGTGTGTGTGTGTGTGTGTGTGTGTGTGTGTGTGTGTGTGTGTGTGTGTGTGTGTGTGTGTAAAATCAATCTATTTATCTATCTATCTATATATGTGTGTGTGTGTGTGTAAAATCAATCTATCTATCTATCTATCTACCTATCACACTCACAATCTATGTATGCATATAATATTAACTTACTTAATGTTACAGAATCATAAATTTAAGAAATGCTTTTGTCTGAACCTACCTCTTCTTATTGACAGATTTACTGGTCCTCTCACAGTCCCAAGTATGTTGGTAAGTTCACAAACATAGGTCCCAGCATCATCCATTTTTGTATCCAAAATCAGTAAATACTGGCTGTCCTGAACCAATACATAATGATCACTTTCTTTAATAACATCACCATCTTTGGTCCAAGTTAGTTTTGGTGTAGGTTTTCCTGTGCCCTGAAACAACAATTGGTTTAAAAGATTTATGTATAAAACTACACTCACATAACACAAATAATCAGTATCTGTTCAAAATATTTTTGAGCTTCTTTGACATCCTCTTACCTGACATTCTAGAACAGCATTATCACCAAGTCTTGCAACTCTATCTTGAAGGTCTTTGGTGAATTTTGGAGTTTGTCGTACTGTTAGCAACGCATGAGAGGATGCTACACCCGCTGCATTTTTTGCATTACAAGTATATTGTCCTTCATCATCAGATTTTACTGGTTTGATGAAAAATATTGTTTCGTTGTTATAAACATGAATTCTTCTTTCACGAGCAGCTGGGAAGTCAAGACCATCCTTTACTAATGATATTTCTGGAGTTGGGGAACCTTCAGCAGCACATTCTAATCTAGCCACATCTCCAATACGGACCTCTACACTTGCAGGTCTCTTGGTAAAGTAAGGAAATACGTGCACTTGAATGTTTGCACGCTGAGAATAACTTGCCCCGAAATGATTACGAACAACACACTGATATTCTCCAGTATCTTCATCAGACACATTCTGAAGATGAAGCAAAGATGTGACATTGTGTTTTGCTCCTCCTTCACCATCTCCTCCCACAACACTAACAAGAGTTTCCAGCTGAAAATTGACTAATAACTGGCTATTTTTTCTCCACATAAATTTTGGTTGGTCTCCTTCACTTCCAAACTCAGCAACACATGCTAATGTGACATTTGCACCACGTAGTGCAATTTGATCTTTTGGTGACTGACTAATGATAGGTCTTGGGGAAGATTCACAAGCAAAATCTCTGCTGGAAATTGTGGCTACTGGTCGGTCTCGCAACCGGTTGGGATAACTACATGAAGCAATAATGGAGGAGTTATTGAAAGACAGACTTGACAGCCAGCTTGGAAGCCATGACAAATGACAATCACATACAAGACTGGAAGTATTTAACTGGACTGATGTTAAATGATTCAGTCCAATGAAAGGATTATGGGGGAGAGTTCGAAGCTGGTTTCCCCTCATATCTAAAGATGAAAGTTCCCTGAGTGGAGTGAATGTTTCAGCATGTATTGTCTCTATCCCATTATAGGCCAAAGACAACGTGCGAACTCTCTCCAGTCGACTGAAGGCTCCACTGTTATCTTCAACACTCCATCTGAGTTGGTTGTGAGATAAGTCCCTGGGAAGATAGTAAGGGTTTTAAAAATATATCTAGCAGGTCTGTGTTTTACTTGACCACCATTTTTCATTAAATATAATGTCATATCAATCTGCTTACTTTAACTTATATCAAATTAAAAGTTTGACAACCTATTTCTTAAAATTATATTATAACAAACTTTTCACAATCTCATTGACATTCAAGCTTTATAAAGAAACTTTTTTAATCATTATTATTCAATAGAGGTGGCAAAGTGACTCACAATGTTAGGAGGCTTGAAGTTGGTGCAAATGAGTCCCGCTCAATATGAGCCAAGTGATTGTGAGAGAGAGTGAGGTCAGTCAGGGCTCCTAGAGCTCTGAATGTTCCCTCTCTGAGAGATACAAGTCTGTTGTTACTTAGATCCCTGTAAAAAAAGAAAAGAAAAAGAAATCATGAATCTGATATCTTATCTTCTTTGACCAAGTATAAGTATTGTTTATATAATTTCTTGAAACATCTCCACATTCAAAAGAAAACTCACAAAGTTTTTAAATGCTTTGTTGGCTCCCAAGCATCTGGACGAACGGAATCAATCTGGTTCTGGCTCAGAGACAAGTGTGTCAAAGAAGACAGACCAAACAATAATCCTTTGGATATTGTTGTGATGTTGTTGTAGTCAAGAAGCCTGTAATGAACAATCAATCAAAAATTTAGAGTTCAACTTTACTTAATGATGACCCACCTATAGATCACGGAGTAAAACTTTAGTGGACACTGAAAATGTCCTTAAACCTAATCAGACATTAAATCATTTAAAATCACCTGAGAACATTTTGTACATCTTGAATTTATCCAAACTTTATCCTGATTTTGTTTGTTAATCAGTGATATAAGAAATCAAAACCATAACTTACAGATTTTCTATAGCATTAAGTCCATAGAAAACACCATCACTGAAGGTTGTTATCTCATTACGTCGCAGTTTCAGAACCTTCAACTTCTTGAGATGCTCAAACATTAAACCTTCTAGTCTATGGAGTTTGTTTCCATTCAGATCGCTGGAAAAGGCAATATCCAGTAAGGAAAACAGTAATGCTAATGTTATTAGGAAAAAAATGCAATTAATCCAAAACAAAAGCTGATAATATATTCATACTAACACTGTATAGTATGCATGTGGGTGCGTTTGTGCGTGTGCGTGTGTATGTGCGTGTGCGTGTGCGTGTGCGTGTGCGTGTGCGTGTGCGTGTGTGTGTGTGTGTGTGTGTGTGTGTGTGTGTGTGTGTGTGTGTGTGTGTGTGTGTGTGTGTGCGTGTGTGCGTGCGTGCGTGTGTGCGTGTGTGCGTGTGTGCGCGTGTGTGTGTGTGTGTGTGTGTGTGTGTGTGTGTGTGTGTGTGTGTGTGTGTGTGTGTGTGTGTGTGTGTGTGTGTGTGTGTGTGTGTGCGCGTGCGCGTGCAACCGTGCGTGTGAGTGTGCGCACGAGCAAGTGTCTTCTCCCGGAGAGAAAAAGCCTCAACTCACAGAGATCGAAGGTTGGTGAGGTTTCTGAAGATGTGCGCAGTCCGGCTGAACGTTGACGCATTCAGGTGATTTCGGGATAACTTCAGCTCCTCTAAATGTGGCAGACTTTCGAAAGACTGGGTATCCAAGTACGATATATAATTTCTGCTGAGATTCCTGAAATGACGAAAAAATATCTTTAATATACATATGAGTATGTGAATCCGGAGAAAAAACTGCAATCAAACATATTTTCTATCATATGGATAACGTTCAACAGTCACTTGTACCTGTTACAGTGTCAGAAAATGAATGGTCAAAGTGGTTTTATCCAATCAGACTGCTGTTTGTTTATATAAAAACGTTAGTTACCAACTCTCATTTCCTTAAAAAAAAATAGTTATGAACGACTGAAATTAATACATCATGCATAAAATACACAATTACTAGAACATTGCACAATCACCGCAAAGGCAATGGAAAATGTTTATAAGTTTAAGACCTGTGCAAAACAAACAAACATACATCCCGAGCCGACCGCCTGCTCTACAACGCAAGACAATGCGTTCGTGATGTTGGCGCGGAATGGCCAGTGTGATGGGAAGTATCAATAACGCGTGTGCGCGGGGCAGCAACGAAGCCCGCCAGTCATGAGGGTCTACAACCGGCCACGCCCGCACCTGCACCGCCCATCGCCCCGTCTGATTTATTAGCCACTTCCTCGTTATAAAGGCTTCCATCTCGACCTGAATCGCCCTTTTCCCCATACTTCACTCCTGGCGCTTCGGCGGTGAGAGTGAGCGTGCGAAAGGAGGCATCGCTGGAGGTCCCAAAGGAAGGGGGAAATGTCCGGCGCTGGGGAGGGTTGGCCTCAAGGTAAACAATAGTTGGTGCGAAAACACAAGCTGGCACACTTCCCGATCACTCGTCACAACTACATGAGGGTCCACTTGCGGGGCTTGACCGCTACATCCTCATTACTAGCGCCAGCCGCGATGGAAGGCGATGATCATGGGAACGGGTCGTCGCGAGCAGACCCCGTTCTGATTATGATCTACTTCAGAACCGATTTCAGGCGTTTAGCCACTTACATCTAGTGCTGTCTGGCTCGGGTGCATTGCCTTGCGCAACATCAAATGCGAATAGTCGGATCTTCCATTTCTTCCACACTCCCCAAGGCCTCCTCCGTCTCCCTCTTTCTGGCTTCTCATCTATCATTTCATGTCTCTCTTATCATCTCTCCTTTGTTCCTTCCCTTCCCCTCTCTCAGTTTCTCTATATTTTCTCCCATCTTTCTAGATTCCACTTTTATTTCTCCCTATCCTTCCTTTTCCCTTTCCCCCGCCCGTCCGTCCGCCCCTTCCTCTCTCTCTCAACCTCTCCTTCTCTCTCTCAACCTCTCCCTTTCCCCTCTCTCTCTCAATCTCTCCCTTTCCCCTCTCTCTCTCAACCTCTCCCTCTCTCTCTCTCTCTCAACCTCTCCCCCTCTCTCTCTCTCAACCTCTCCCTCCTTCTCTCAATCTCTCTCACTCAATCTCTCCGTCTCTCACTCTCAATCTCTCCCTCTCTCTCTCTCAATCTCTCCCTCTCTCAATATCTCCCTCCCTCTATCCCTATCCCGATCCCTATCCCTCTCTCCCATCTTTCTTGCATTTTCTTCTCTCCCACATGTTTATCGTTCCCTTCCTATTCTCTTCACTCTGTCCCTCTCTCATTTCGTCACTATGTTGCTTAGCTGCAACATTTTTCCTGTTTCTGCGTTGCGTTGTTTGAGCAACCAGTCTTACCTGGCACTATCTCATCCAGCCTGCTTGTATAATATTTACATCCATTGTTACAATGTGTCCTTTCACGACGATGTCTAATTCTATATCTTCATCTCTCCTTCTCCTCCTTATTCTCCTTCTTCACCCTCCCTCTCTCCTTCTCCACATCACTGCTGCTGGGCAGCAAGGAAGGCGAGCACCGTCCGAAGGGCCGGCGTCAGCGGTAGGTCACGCAGGAACCCACCGCGCGACACAAAGGGAGGGCAGGGCGGTGGGCGGGAAGGGACACAGGAGGGCAGTTGGAGGGAACATGGAAAGGCTGAGGTGGAAGGGACATTGGAGGGAAGAGGTGGTGGGTACACGGGCACGATGGCTATAAAACGATCAATCTCAACGAGATGATGAGCGGCGGTGGCAAGTGGTGGCGCCGCCCATGGCCACCCGCACCCTCTACCCTCCCCCTCCCCCTTTCACCATCAGACTACACTTACTGCATCGCCACCACGACACCTCTACCACCGACCCATCTCTGACACACTGCCATTACTGCCAACACTTAAAGCTCTGCCAGCACCAGTGTACAATATATTGTTGTATGGTATGCATACACCCATTTGATTTTCATGTCTCAACCTAACAAAATTGTCATAAAAATACGTTTTGTCTCGTATTTTGTGTCATATATATATTGCACAAACAGTATACACATACAAATACACAGCAACAAAAGTGATTATAGGTTTAACAGCTGTGGGAGAAGGGAGGGAAAGATGGAGATAAGGCAGACAGACAGGCACACATACACAGAAAGAAAGAAAGAAAGAAAGAGAGAGAGAGAGAGAGAAAGAGAGAGAGAGAGAGAGAGAGAGAGAGAGAGAGAGAGAGAGAGAGAGAGAGAGAGAGAGAGAGAGAGAGAGAGAGAGAGAGAGAGAGAGAGAGAGAGAGAGAGAGAGAGAGAGAGAGAGAGAGAGAGAGAGAGAGAGAGAGAGAGAGAGAGAGAGAGAGAGAGAGAGAATTAACGAGGAAGTATCGAATAAAGGAGAAAGGACTGAAGGGTGGGAGGGGGGACGAACTGGATGGATGGATGAATGAATGTAAGGAAACCGAGAACAGGAGGCAGAGCAACTTACAGTTTTCGGAGCTTGACTTTCTTGAAGGGCGGAGAGGACATTGTTGTCAGACGGTTCCTGGAGAGATCCAGCTCTCTCAACCTTGACATCCCGGTCAGCGACAGATTTTCCACCGACTTGATACGGTTACTACCCCTGGGGGAGAGGAAGCAAACAAAATGAAAAGCTGAGGCTAAGCGAGCAGAAGAAGCTTCATCACTGAATTTCAATGAACGCGAATGCACTTGACTTTGAGGCGACAGGCGTCACGCTGACTTACAAGTAAAGAGCCTCAAGAGAGAGCAGAGTCCCGAGGGGAGGTAGGCGCTCAAGTCCGAGGTCCTTCAGGCACCTGTAAAACACGAGAGAAAACCTTCGTTACTAATGTCATAACAAAAGAAAGCTCGCCGTTTACAAGACGAGAACATGCGAGTCGAGAGCCATGTTTATTGTGCCTCCCGATTATGCAACATACAAACACATCTCAGTCTCGAGGAGAGCAATGAAATATCAAATCCTACCCGGTGCATCCTTATACTGTTAGCGAT
>NW_028234426.1:15489070-15491570 GCF_977035675.1 Penaeus japonicus | reverse complement strand
ACCTCTAAATGCCACTGTTGCCCAGTCGTCTGTAATACCCACATTTATATGTTAATGCTACACTATTACGCTATTACATGTCCTAGTCCATGACAAGAAACAGAAAAAATAATAGAATGTCCGAGAGTCAAAAAAAAAATCCCAAGACAACCTCTATGCAAGGGAGAGTCGAAGAGACGGCGAGCATGTGTATGTAGCAACTACGGGAGCGGAGAAAGTTAGGCTCACCTCTGCGGTCTACAACAATAATACTTGCTTGGCCCTAAAGTACAACTTCGTATCTACTGTCCTTGTCGCAAGGACCTCGTTAAAAGACCTCCCCCTTAATAACTTGTAAAAAAGTATTATGCGGTCCATGAGTTCCTTCTTTATACAACAGCTTTCCAACAAGGCTGACGTAGGGCGGTCTAAAATGTCCAGTTAAATTTAAAGTACTTCTCTGTCTCCGGTACCAACTTAATATCTTTCCGTCGGGGTACAAAACCTGTTGTCATTTACTTTTCTTGTAAGTTTCCGTTGATTAAAGCAAGGGATATCCGGAGCTTTGTGACGTCATGAGGGAGGCAACATTTACCCCAGCCACGTCACCTCCACAGCCTGATAGCTTGCGTCATACATTTTCTGCCTTCAGTTTCGTCGCTCTTCTAAGCCTCTGCTTTCTCAAGACATGAACGCTTTGTGCTCTTTATTAACGCACCTGACTGTTTACTCGTCGCTTAGCATAATTTCATCAACGACACGTACAAGGTGAACACGGCCAACTTCCTGACTTTGTTTATGAGGAAAAAAGCCTTCTGCTCTCCTGGCGCCCGATCAAACAATGCCCTTTTAGCTCCATATTTTATTTGCATGGCTTATAATGACTGGGAGTATATTTCTCTTACTGCTAACATCATAACAATGGTTGATTGTCCACGCGACTGGGCAGCAGAATTAACTCGTGAAGCAAACATCATTATAGCTTTGGGAGTAATATGCTACAGAGACCTACAACTTATGTCTCACAAGCGTAGGAAAAGCGAACAGCGACACATCATATGCCTTGTTAGCATAGAAAATAGTGGTCGACTTTGGGCTTTCAATAACATCTTATTGGATGTCAGATGACAGAACATATTCGAAACACAAGCTGCTGTCCGTATTCTCTAATTTCACTGCTAATCTGTAATCTAAATTCCCTAAAGGACATGACGCAAAAGTAGCTAAACCTTTTCCTCAATAATACAAAATTTCACCAAGTTGTATATCGGTGACTAATTCGAGTACAAAGCTAAAATTCACAAGAATGTGGGTTGTAATAATCCCAACTGCGAACTAACCGCGGCGTAAATACTAGGTGCACACCATTGCGTTCGTTCACATGCGGCGTGTGTAGCGAAGGGCATGCGGTCATTGCAGCCCTGTTTACAACCGACACAGCCTTCGTGAATCACCACTGCACTGATAGGCCCAGCTGCACATTCCCTGTGGTCTTGCCGATGAAGAGGGAGCGACTTTTACTTTTGATTGCGACATGAAAAAAACAATGCAGGCGGCCGTTTCCGAGCGTCCGCCCTTGTGGTGATCTTTTTCTCGACAACCTATTTACATATACACGGTGACTTCAAACCCTCATTAGCATGACAAGACTATCACACCTGCACATACATGGGCACCAGACAGCAACGCTACACAAACAACTTGGTAGGCGAAAATGCCGAGTGCGCGACCTGTCCCTGGCGCGTGGAGGATACGGTACATTGATTCCCTACAAACAAACACAACGCCGACTGTCAATGACTCATAGTAACGATCCGGGATCCCATTTCACATGGGGAAATTAACACCGCTGTCTTGGAACCAATATCTAATCACAGCCAGGTTTTTGTCGTGTTTGTTTGAGTAACGAGGCAAAGAACAAACCTGTTATTCAGAGGATCATTCCAAGATTTCTTTCGGTGCTCCTCACTCTCCCTGCTTTCTTTCCAGCCTACCACAACTAACTCTCTCCCCTAGTTATTTTTTGCCCAAAGAGAAATCTGAATTTCTTTAAACGTGGTGGTAAAAATAGCCTGTAGTAAAAATGTGTAGTCACGTACAAATGGATGAAAACTCTGCAAACCCGTACCGTGAAGCTTACCATTTTGGGCAAATGCCAACTTACGATCCAAACCATGAATAACAACTTACATAATGAACGATTACAAGCGAGTTCCACTATCAGCTTGAAACACATAAATTTTGTAGAGCTTGTTTCAATGTGCGAGTGGCCACATGTCTTCGTGATCATGGCGCGATAATGAACATGCGAATGTGTCCCGTCACGTGAAACGAGACGCTACGACAGCACCGCAACACCCACAATACCGGTAGTAGGAGTGGGAATGAAAACGGTGCCATACCATAGTACGTGCTGTTGAGTGGAACTGTGTGAAGGAGTGGATAAGACTGGATGTGATGGCGGGAGTACATTAATTGCGAAATATCTGAAGAAATCCACGTAAGGTATTGTTGAGGCAAG
>NW_028234426.1:15466570-15479070 GCF_977035675.1 Penaeus japonicus | reverse complement strand
CATCAATAGAAGTATAATAATAATAATAAGACAAAATTGAGAGAGGGAAAGGAGGAGAAAATGAGAGAAGGAAAAGGAGAAAATAAGAGAAGGAAAGGAGGAGAAAAAGAGGAGAAAAATTAGTGAAGGAAAAGGGAGAAAATGAGAGAAGGAAAGGAGGAGAAAAAAGAGAGGAGAAAAATGAGAGAAGGAAAGGAGGAGAAAATGAGAAAAGGAAAGGAAAAAAAAGGAGAGGAGGAGAAAATGTGAAAAGGAGACAAAGGAGAGGAGGAGAGAAAGGAGAGGAAGAGAGAAAGGAGAGAAGGAAAGGAGGAGAAAAAGGAGAGGAAGAGAAAAATCAGAGAAGGAAAGGAGGAGAAAAAAGGAGAGGAGAAGAGGAAGAGCAAAAGAGAGGAAAGGAGGAGGAAAAAGAAAGGGGGAGGAAATGAGAGAAGGAAAAGAGGAGAAAAGGAGAGGAAGTGAAAAGGGAGCGAAGGAATGGAGGAGAAAAAGGAGAGGGGGAGGGAGAGGGGGAGGGGGAGGGGGGGAGATGGTGAAGGAGTCTCTAATACTAAAATAAAAAAAATTCTAAATTAACATTCCTATACTAGAAATAATTTGGTGATACTATAGTTATTATTATCATCGATAAAAAAGTAACATTTCTAATCATTATGATATTTTGTTTATAAATGTCAGCAATACTCATTCTCAATATCAAATCCTGTTGGTATTTCCGTTATCATTATCATCTTCATTCTTAACAATATAATCATGAATCATTATTATCAACACCACAATTACTGTTACGTGATTATCATCATTATCATTACAATTATCAACGGTTAAATATAAAATTTCGATTCCTATTATCCATCATCAACACACAAAAAATGTATAAAGACATGACACAGCCCTTTCCCATCAATTCCCATAGCAATGCTCCAGGTCAACCCACGCTTGTAAACCCTTACGTTTGGACTATAAATTTTTAGCGGGTAACATTTATCAAAGTTGCAGAGAACGGCAAAGTAACCGCCACTCTTACGAGTGTCACAAAATAGAATATAACGCAGACGGTTACAATAAACACAAATGGCACTGCTTCTTACAAACGTTATTAGGAGCATCTCCCGAAATCTGCAGGGGAGATGTTGGGGTGGATAATGGTATGACTTGGGAGGTAAATTAGCCAAGATTGTGCGTGATGAAAGGCCAAGGGCGGGTACGAGACACCACGTCCCTCACACACAGACACACATGCGCGCCAGTGGCACCTACACTTGCTACTCCCGCGCACCCTACAGCTAAATCGCCCATCTTAAACGGCAAAAACTTGAAAGGACAGACAAAAATATCGACGCCCCTCTTATCATATAAAGCACGCGAATGTGGCATCAACTGCGTGATGTGTATGCGACTCGGATTCAGACCGCAGAGACACCTTCTTCAACCCAGACGACACCATACTTAATGCAGGCGACTCCCCGAGGTCCGGCATCTTCCGCGACTTGCAGCCAATATTAGCCGGCAAGACGTCTTGCCAATCCCTCTATGGAAATATGCAAAGCGTCGCGTCACTGTTTCGGCCCATGCGAACCGTGAAAAACAAACCTTTCTTGACACGTGCTTCGAACACCTCATCATGCGACGAATACACAGAGCACATAAGCAACAAATAGCTCCGTGGAGGTAAAGAATGTCCCTTGTATGTCAGCGAGCCCCTTGAAGAGAGAGATATCTCGGTATGATATAAATGGTGACCGACAATATATATCGGAACGTTACGAGAAGTTAGCCGAGAGAAAAAGATCCTAGCAGCCATAACTGTCGGTCTAGTTGTGAGCTGCAACCCGGTCCCCGCCTGTCCCCACACTTTACGGCGTCGCTAATACTCCACAGTACGTCTCCACGGCACCCAGTGGAATACCCCGTCTTGATAATCAAATACCCAGTTAAAACCATAATCTAACCTGACAGATTCTCGGCCACGGCACGTACGAAATGTGTGTGACAGACATTGTCCAAGAGTCCCATTAGCCACGTTAATCCTCCTATGGTTATCTGGTACAGGGAATCCGAAACATGGGCATCGCTATGGCTCAATACCACCATTGTTACTTCTAAATATAAAAATATGTACAATTGACAAACTTTTTTATATAAATAAGTGAACTCGATAAGTTCAAATGCGTGTAATCAATACAATTCAACTTTGATAAGATGGTAAAATGAACACTCCACCTTCAGACCAAACTGGTCGTGACGTAAGGTAGCTCTACCCGGACAATGGCAAATGTACGATGCGCCTGGAATTTGCTCATGTTTAAGTGCAAAAGTGGCGGAGGAGGTATGGACGGAGAGCTTGCTTTACGTGGAATTTCGCTAAAAACGTAAACAGTGCAGCGTTAAGGAGACTGACTCTTATAACAGTTGCGAAACAGACAGCGTGTATAACCAGTTAAAATAAAGATCGTATGTCACTGTGCCACTACACGTTTGGGTCGTTTGAGGATTGAAGAATAAGGGTGAGATGCAATTAATGTGAGGATTTCCACGACGAAAGCACAAACTCACTGGTTGCAGTGACGATAAAGTACAAAGACGCTGCAGACTTTGATGAACACTTGAGCCATGAGGGTTACAGCTAAGATCCTCATGATGACAAGTGTCACGTAAGCGGCGGAGTTGTGCCGCGTGCCGTGTCAGGCTGGACGAGTTATACCAATGCGTGACGGCGGCGTCTCTCGCCAGCAGTGACGCCCCTGTGCTACCTCTCACGTAGCCCTGTGAAGACCCTGCCGTAGGTCAGCTGGCTGAAATAAATGCCTAAATCATGCTACATAGCCATTCATTGACTGAATAGAGGGAGCAACCGAATAACATGAAGTTCCTTCATTATCCCTGCCACGCATGCCCACCCGCACAAATCCACTCCTTCATTATGCCTACTCACATCCGCACTTCTGTCTCCCCGCATCCTGCATCATATACAGAAGCTCGATGCTTAATCATATCTTATATACTTGAACGCATGTAAAATATTCTTTTCTTGTAAACTTTCACAACGATGCCCTAAACATTAATCTTTTTAACTACCTTTTTATCACTTACATCAAAATATAATCACGCTTTTATTTTTCCAGATGACTGAAAAATACACAAGAAGTAAAGTCTCAACCCAGAAACTAATACGTTTTACTTCCTTAAAAAAAAAACTTCCTACTTTGCATTTGAAATCTCCATAACGTGCATTATACGGAGAACGTAACTGCGTGTTTTGTGCATGATAAATATTATGCAAAAATAATCATACATACGTTTCAAAGGAAATCCCAAAGTTTACAAACATGGCCACACTTTCAAACTGGTCACCAACATTCCGCCTACATTCATACAACACCCGAGTTATAACTCAATTCTGGTGTTAGTGTAAGACAGAAGGAGCGAAAGAGAAAGAATGGGAGGGGGAGGAAGGGAGGGAGGGAGGGAGGGAGGGAGGGAGGGAGGGAGGGAGGGAGGGAGGGAGGGAGGGAGGGAGGGAGGGAGGGAGGGAGGGAGGGAGGGAGAGGGGGAGAGGGGGAGAGAGAGAGAGAGAGAGAGAGAGAGAGAGAGAGAGAGAGAGAGAGAGAGAGAGAGAGAGAGAGAGAGAGAGAGAGAGAGAGAGAGAGAGAGAGAGAGAGAGAGAGAGAGAGAGAGAATAATCAACAAATAGTTAATTTCGGTTGCATCTCAGATTAGGTCGTGAAATTACCTTAGTGAACCAACCATTCCATTTTTCTAGTATCTCTATTCGAAAGTTTATTTTTCCTTGTCCTGTTTCACTGGACTTTTTCTCCTAATATGTTCTTGTCAGGTTAATGGCTCACAATGAATAGCATACGCCTCTTTCCACACATAACTCCATCATGCTTTGCCATAAGGAAAACAATTTTGGCTGCCAGCTAAACTTCCCTCCTTGGTACAATTCCTTCGCCACTCAAGCTAGAACCTCTTCACACCTCCATACTTCCATCTCGTGTGTGCACTGTTCGTCACTCTTCCCCCCCTCCAAGATGAGCAACACTGTACCTTATAATCACACAGAGTATTCCTAGCACAAGCCAACTACTACCCACCAGCAGGATGACACGCAGACAGCAGTACGCAGGTCAGGCAGCATCCGGTGGGTGCTCGTCTACACATGCACACTAGCCCCTTCCCTGCCCCCCTCCCTTACCTTTTGCTCGTGCCCCCGCTCCCTGCACGTCCCTCACGTAACCGAGCCCTCAATAAATCTTTACGCTACAATATAACTGCTTCATTAATGGTCAGCCATGTCCTCTGCTCTTTTGTTGGTGATGCCAGTGCTGTTTGATGTTGATGCAGCTGTATTAATAATGATGATAATGAGTGAATGATCATGATGATAAAACGATTATGGGGCTCATTACGGAAGCTTTTGCTTTATTCGTTTGACTAAAGTCGTTGTGTCCTTATGATAAGAGTGATGCTACACAGCGACTGATAACCCTGGTAGCGTTGGCTCGATCACAAAGACGACGCGACGGAGAGCTATGGCGTACCCAGGAGTGCCATGAGAGGGAAAAGTAGAATAAATCGAGGCTACAGGACACACCTCACGCTCGCCGTGTCATCTCGGCGCACGGTGAATTCCAACACAATTCATGCTTGTCAGTGTTGAAGGTTTGAGTATGGCGCCAACCACCCTCGCGACGCTGAGCTCGAGGGCGTGTGCGCGTGGAGGGGAGGTACGGGCGGGGCGAGAGGAAGGGCGCGTCACTGCTCATGGCCGCGCTTTACTATTTAATCTGCAAACATCGCAAGTTGCCACGACTGAAAAAGGAGTGCATGCATAATCCCCTACACAAATATAATATATTGCCTACTTTTATAGGAGATCCTACATTCTTTGAGGTGGAAAATGATATCCCTTGAAAGTCTGACACTGAAGAGCATGTCCCACATGATCGTTGCTTAAATAATGAACAAGAAAAACAAAACGACAAAATTGGACCGGTCCTAAAACTGTATCCTGGTTTAGCGTCTATAAGGAAAATAGTGTCTATAAAAGTTACAGGTTCAATAATACGGAAGGCGACACACTGGTGCAGCAGAACATTTTAAATCTTAGCCTGGCATACAGACCAACATGATTTCTGTAAGATCCTTAAATCTCTTCTATCTCAGAAAACTAAAGAAATGTTGTCTATAACAGATCAATACCGTGAAAAACAAACCGATAGTGACCTGTGACCTCTCTCCCGGTCGAGAGAGAGGTCACAGGTCAGCAAAGTTAATCAACATCTTTCCATGAGTCAGATATCCCGCCATTCCAATCTTCTTCCTCTCCTCACCCTTACATGCCCCTTTTAACCGGACACTTGTCCTTCTTGCATCACGCCGGGTGACCTCCCTGAGCCTCTTGACCCGACCCCTTCACCGGTGTCACGCCTTCATTCCCATTAACCAATTAGCCTCGCTCCCCACGTACGCGAAATCGACCCATCGTAAAGCCAGGCACGTCGTGCGGTGCTCAGTATGCCATGACGTATTTCGAAGCACAGTTAATGAGTTTTATACCAACTCAGTAACAAACGGTAAATTCGTTTATTTATACAATGCGAGCAACGTTGCGAACAGCCCACTAAGACCAGGAGACAACATGATTCTTCGTAGGCATTATCGTATCCTACAGCCACGAAAGCCACATACAACTTATTTCACAAATAAACGTGACCTCACAGCCGACATGCCTTCATCCCGTCTCTGCAACGTTATTCCAATCTCGTAGAGAACAACATGGCCGCTCTAATGTGTTTTCACATCTGGCACGGGTCCATCCACCGGCCGCCGTCTGTACCTTCCCCGGCAGACTTGATCCTGCATCCGGAGATGGGATGCGCCCACGTCAACAAGCAAAGATGTATGGAGCCTATGTATATAGGGGTATTTGTAAATCTGAACTCATATAAGTGCACATGAAATCAGAAATATACAGACCCACTAATTTATTCAATAACACAAACGCATTTTCTGAAGACGTTGGTGAAAGAGCAGGTGGTTAGAAAGGCGACAGTTGTGTGTGGAAAGTGTGGGAAAGGGGGTAGGCAGTTGGTACTAAGGTCAGCTGGTACAGGTGGTACGGGAGGATAACTGGGGCGGGGGTGGGAGTGTGTGGTAGGATAGGACACGGGCCTGTGTGAGAGGCGAGAGGAAAGTGGAAGAGTTACGAGAAAACAGGTGCAGCGACAGCTGAGAAAGGTGGCACAGGGTAGCCGCGCGACAAAAGACGGAAAGGAAACGCAGGGAAGCAAAGGTGATGGTGTGTGGGGGGCCGTCGGTCAAGGATAATAAGGGCGGTGCAGGCGGTTATACAAGGTGAGAGGGAAGGTATGGCGAAGTAGGGCGTGGAGGGAAGGGATAGTGCAGAAGGGCGTGGAAGGAGGGTATGATGAAGTAAGGTGTATGGTGGGGATGGTGAATCAGGGCGTGGGGGAAGGGATAGTGTAGAAGGGCGTGGAAAGAGGGTATGGTGAAGCAGGGCATGGAGGGAAGGCACACTGAGCAGGCAAATGGTTCTTCAAGGAGGCAGGAAAAGGAGGACAGGCAACAGAGGTGGACAGACACCTTAGCTGAGCTTTGTCTTGATCCATAGACTTGCATTGAAGACTCGGTCACTGAACCTTCCTGCCACCTTCGACATGCAAAATACAAATCACACACGTGTTCAAAAAATAATATAACAAACATGTAGGTAAATGCAGACAAGTCTACGGTAGAAACAAGAAAGTGAGTGGGCAACGTGGGCGTATCGCCAAATGCTATACAAGGTAGATGGGTTCCATCAACTGCAAGATGACACTGAACGGGCAATCTCAACAAACAAGAGGATATGATACTGAAATGATCATTCGAAAATAAATGTTTTAACAAAGTTCCCTTACAACTGTCTTTATACAACTTTACTTTTCAACTGCATTTACAATTGCAACATACAATTAAACGGATAGTTATTGGAATGAGCAACATTCGTGCAGTACTGCAATGACGGTTAAGCTATTTGCTTGAATGATATATCTGTATATCAATTAGTAACTTCTGCATGTATAAACTGTATTTGCAATGTGCATTCCCGGGTATAATAACACAAACAAATATATCACGATATAAAAGAATCCAAGATGGTTACAAAATCAGTGTAATCATACAAGACATTTACGACTGAACATCAATGAAAGTGAGTACGATCAACACGCCCGGCAGCAAGTCGCCATGGGCGTGCGAGAGAGACTACAGCTTGTGGCAAAGGTACAGACCCAGGCCTTGGCTCGGCCATACATCACACCCGACAAAAGCAAGGTTAATAGCCCTACTATCTGAATCCCGCAGCTTCCTTTGTTCTACACTAAGATGGCATTAATATATTGCCAAGTGTTATGCACGAGCAACCGCATGGACTTCTGCAATGACTGACAGTGATGGAATCTCACGTGTGTTACTGTGGTTTGAGAGTCAATATTAAGAAGCATGTAAACAGATGGCTGGCTGCTCCGTCCTCAGCCACCGCCGCCGCCGCCATGGGTGCGCCAGCCCGCCTGTGTGTGTGTGCGTGCGTGCGTGCGTGCGTGGGATACCTTGATGTGTTCGTGAGTGCGTCCGTCTCGCCGCCCTTAGCCCTATTTGCCGGCTAGTTTGGTCTCAAGGCGTGTTCTATTCATTCAAATGATGTTAACGCACATTACTGGTACTTTTGCTTCTTATAATGACAAATGTGTATCTACATACCAGACTGAGGCCCCAAAAATGTATAGTATTCCCCAATACTACCAAAGAAATCATAACCAAGTTATAGCAGAGCAGCAGCAACATAATGAAGCCGTTACATGCTGTACATCTGTGTGTCATCACAGAGCGCGGGGGAGGGAAGCAGGGGACGGGGGAGTGTAACACCGAGGCAATAACGTGAGCAGACGGCAGAGTGCGTCATGGCACCGGCTCACTACACCACAAGCGCCCTCCACACGTTGTTACACTACCATGTCCGCGCAAAAAGGCAGGTTTTATCAGTTGTAACATCCGGGTGTTTTAGTTCCCAAACATGCAAAACCTCAAACTGAGAAGACCTAAATTTCATCTTCCGAGAGTCGATGGATTATGTTACTAATCCAACAGAGAAAACGGGAGGACAGGCAACGTTCGTCGTCGTCCGAGTTTATGAAAGGGAAAGAGTAAAACGCAATCTCCGGCAAGCGAGCACAGGACAGCAAGTGGAGAATGAGTGTCTAGGTCGAGTTCACCAGCGACGCACCTGCCCATAACCGTGTCTGCCCACTACTAGCGCCGCGGGCACACACACCCTCGCACAGTTAATAGCGTTATCACCTGTGTAAGTTCTCGTGTGAGTTTGAATTTTTACAGATAGGTGTGGGCGTATGACTGAACAACCATTTGAGGAGGGAAGCTGTTTTCAGTGATAAAATAAATTTGATGAGTTTTTCTTCCGTCTTTTATATTTTCATTTTTTTTTAAATACACGATCATCACATGGTTTACTTCATAGTAAATAGTTACATCGACTTTTATGATCTTATGTAAGTTTTCTTTTGATTTATCTCGCTGAATTCTCCAATGACATTCGCGTACCATCATTAAGAAGACACAGCGATGAAAGAGAGTTTTAAGCCTAGATGTATGCGGAATTCCTCGGACTTGCCCACGGTGAATCAGAGAAGCCCCAGTGAATTCGCCTCAAGCAACATTCATCTCTACCATTCGAGTCGTTACGGGTTATATTTCCAGGTCGCTATGTCCTTTCTTCCCGCCCAAAGGTGATGTATCTGATGTGTAAACCTCGCCTTCACATTCCCATTTTGTCTACCCTGATGTCCCGCTCTTATTCTACAATCCTTCAAAACGCATGGACTTCACACGTTCACTGGCTATTTGATTACAGATAAATGGAACAATAAGATTATTTGTTTCAAGAATATTCATGAGGCAAAGACGAAAGCCCACTCAACAACAGCTCATGTACTCGGACGGTTAACTCAGCAGGACTTGCTCAGGAGTTGATTCATACAGTTCTAATAGATTTTGATACTTGTTTTGATACTAAGACTGAGCCTCGCCGCACGGTCGTGAATTTGACGCATACGTCTTGGTGGTTACAATGACAGGGAACAATCAACAACAATTGATCAATCGAGTGCTAAATCACAACCCTAATGTCTCACTTTACACTCTAAAGGTCAGGACTATTTACAACAACATACTGAGCGCAACAGTGAAGATTTAGCTGCAACATGCTTGGTAAATTCAAACCTTAAAATAAAAAATTAGCAAGAAAGTGAATCCCATGACTGCCTTCTCGTCGCATCCAGTTTTATGCATATGAAATTTTCAGCAGGGTCCATCTTTTAATAGATGACAAACCTAACATACGGACATGTGCAGCGCGATTAGAAACAGGTTCTGGATGGCCTTGGCTACACTCACTCTGCTAATCAATGCTTGGCTGTTCCATCTGGTACATCCTCTAACTGTGGCGCTAATCGTAACAACCTGGATCGGATGAGAGCGGAGGCTGCCACGCGGTGAGGCCGGGGAGCGTCACACGGCAAGGCCAGGAGACGTCACGCTGAGCTAGGGGACGGCATACGGTAAGACCAGGGAACGCCACTGGGTGAGGCCAGGGAACGCCCAAGGGTGAGGACAGGGAACGCTACTGGGTGAGGCCAAGGAACGCCACTGGATGAGGCCAGGGAACGCCCATGGGTGAGGCCAGGGAACGCCTAAGGGTGAGGACAGGGAACGCCACTGGGTGAGGCCAAGGAACGCCACTGGATGAGGCCAGGGAACGCCCATGGGTGAGGCCAGGGAACGCCTAAGGGTGAGGACAGGGAACGCCACTGGGTGAGGCCAAGGAACGCCACTGGATGAGGCCAGGGAACGCCCATGGGTGAGGCCAGGGAACGCCCAAGGGTGAGGCCAGGGAACGCCACTGGGTGAGGCCAGGGAACGCCACTGGGTGAGGCCAAGGAACGCCACTGGGTGAGGCCAGGGAACGCCACTGGGTGAGGCCAGGGAACGCCACTGGGTGAGGCCAGGGAACGCCACTGGGTGAGGCCAGGGAACGCCACTGGGTGAGGCCAGGGAACGCCACTGGGTGAGGCCAGGGAACGCCACTGGGTGAGGCCAGGGAACGCCCAAGGGTGAGGCCAGGGAACGCCACTGGGTGAGGCCAGGGAACGCCACTGGGTGAGGCCAGGGAACGCCACTGGGTGAGGCCAAGGAACGCCACTGGGTGAGGCCAGGGAACGCCCATGGGTGAGGCCAGGGAACGCCCAATGGTGAGGCCAGGGAACGCCCAATGGTGAGGCCAGGGAACGCCACTGGGTGAGGACAGGGAACGCCACTGGGTGAGGCCAGGGAACGCCACTGGGTGAGGCCAGGGAAAGCCACTGGGTGAGGCCAGGGAACGCCACTGGGTGAGGCCAGGGAACGCCACTGGGTGAGGCCAGGGAACGCCACTGGGTGAGGCCAGGGAACGCCACTGGGTGAGGCCAGGGAACGCCCATGGGTGAGGCCAGGGAACGCCCATGGGTGAGGCCAGGGAACGCCACTGGGTGAGGCCAGGGAACGCCACTGGGTGAGGCCAGGGAACGCCACTGGGTGAGGCCAGGGAACGCCACTGGGTGAGGCCAGGGAACGCCACTGGGTGAGGCCAGGGAACGCCCATGGGTGAGGACAGGGAACGCCCATGGGTGAGGACAGGGAACGCCCATGGGTGAGGATAGGGAACGTCACGTGGTTAAGCCAGGAAATAGCATACGTCGGGGTTAGGAAACGACACGGTGTGAGGCCAGGAAATGTTAATCGGGAGGCCAAGGATCGTCATTCGGAGAGGCTAGGGACCACAAGGTGCCCCATCGCCCATAGAGTGAGGCCGGGAAGATCATAGGGTAAGGCCAGGGAAGGTCTTAAGATGAGGTCGGAGAACGTCACAAAGTAAGATCAATAAGCGTCAAATGGCGAGGCTAATGAACGTTATACTGTGAGGCTAATGAACGTTACACTTTGATGCCAGTAAAAACCACCCGGTGAAGCTGAGTGCCAAAGGTAGGCCCAGTGTGCGTCACATGATTAGACTAGAAAACGTCATAAGGCGAGCCTATTGAAAGCCACACCGTGAGACTGATGAACGCCATAAGGAAAGGGAACGCCGCAGGATAAGGTCAGGAATCGTCATGCGGAGACTTTGATGGCCGTCGCGAGGTAAGACCGAGGAACGTCAAAAAATGAGGTTCCATGATCATCACAGAAAAAAAGAGAAACCTCAAAACGTAACTACTTTGGATGACTGGCCGATGCAGAGGACACGAGCTAATAATATAAAATGATATTGCTATCCGGTATCACGAAGAGAGACCGGTAGATGATAACAAAAACAGAAGAGATAAAGTAAAATGAACGCGATAAGCAAAAGGCATCGGTACTTGTGATGCTGGCGAACGTTACGCAGATATGACAACATGAAAACGCGACCCTCTGTGGGTAATTGCTGGTAAGAGCTACGGTCCGAAAGCAGGAAAAGCGAGGCCTGCCACCGCGACACAAAATATCCTGCGGTAAAGTTGCCCCTGCATGATTCATGACCAGCTCTGGTAACCACACGCCGCAAGAAATCGATACCTGGATATCTGCCTTCAAAATTCTGAGAAACTGACCAAAATGTTTGAGATTCTGACATCATCTAGCCGATATGACGTGACGCCGGTAACGCTATGTCCTCCGCAGCATTTCCAGGTGGTTATAAGATACGAGCTCGACCAACTGAACAGAAGGGGGAGGGGGTGCCCGAACGGGGGCCAAAGATGGAGGAGGCTGTCCGAGTTGGAGGAAGCTAGGCCCGAGGGCACAGAGCGGGCATGGTCGCGATAACAAGCCTTGTGGCCGGCCAGGCTGATAACCTGGACAACTCTGATTACTTTCCCGATATTTCTTCTTACTTTTAGCCTCATCGTCACATGGTAACCGGTCTGCACGCAATCCTCTGGCGGAAATGTCATCAGAGGGTTGAGCAAGTGATAAACCAGCACACATGGACGTTTCAATCTCTTGATATAAGTGCTTAAGCCTTTTTTGTTGACGCATGATAAAGTTTTTAAAAGTACAATGATACCTTGACATCATGAACAACTATTAGTTGATAACTAAATTCATCCAAATAAGGGAATCCCTTTACAATTGATTTGAGGGATGTTAAATATTTAAATTTTTCGATATCACGCCACACACTAATCTCTGAATGACTGTGTTCCGGCTGGCAACCGTGATAGTAAGTCCCCAGTCATAAACAAGAGCCAGTCTACGCGAGAACTACAACTCCATAGATAACAAGCTGGATCACATCTTACCAGATGATAACCTACATACAATACAACATGAAGTGAAATCAGAACTCGGATTGTTCCTATCAATAGGGCTCAATCGGCAGTTGCACTTATATGCATCACCTT
>NW_028234426.1:15451570-15461570 GCF_977035675.1 Penaeus japonicus | reverse complement strand
ATCTATCTATCTATCTGTCTGTCTGCCCATCACCCCGCTCCCTTTCTCCTCTCTTTCTCCCCTCGTCTATTTTCTTCGTCTTTCTTGCATGTGCATCTGAACGAGTCCATATGTTTTTGTGCGTTTCTGTACGTGCGGGTGCATACGTGTATGCGTTTGTGCTTGGTGAAGGGAGGCAGTGACGTGACGCAGAGAACCATGTTCCCTGGTCAATATTTGTGCACAAGCGAGCTCGGGAACTCACGTCCCGCTCCGCAGACCCCTGCCCTCACACTACAACACAACATCGATCCTAGTGCAAGCCTCCCGAACACAATATATTCGTTAATCCATCAAACTTCTTGAAATAAATAATGTGGACAAGAAAAACGACTCCAGAATTTCACAACTCGATTCAACTCCTCATAAAAACGAATAAATATCATCGGGGAGAACACTCAGCTGCAATGCTGCAAGCTCCCTTTCTGCATCCACGCAAATGACAGAATTCAAGACCGCGAGCTGGTTCATTCCACAAAGGATCATGTGTCCTCACGCACATTCTTGGCGAATATGTACACCGCGCCTAAGTCAACAGCAAGTCACCCAAGTAAACCCTTCGCAAGCGACTATGGACGCTTAAGTCTTGGGGCGGAGCGGTGCTATATTCCCGTAGGGGTCGATTAAATGCCTTTAAAGCGAATCCAAATATAAACCACTCACACTAATTTCATGTCGAGTTCAACCATGATAATCCAAATCTTTAAGACAAAGGAAGTCTATTCCACACTAGCATACTCGTATCACCGAAGTCTGGGTCATTATTTTATCTTTGACTCTGCAAGAACTGCAACCAAATATCGTAACCGTTGTTTCCCTAGCATGGATGCAAAATGAAGGACCACTCGGCGAAAAACAAATAATAATCCGTATGAGTATATCAAAAAAGAAGAGAGAAACTACCATAATATGGCGTTGAATAAAAGGTATCATGCAAGTGGAAAAATAACTTCAATAATGCACAATTCCTCAATGCCAAGGCTATGGGAAAGATCTTGTAGGCAGCCTGGGCAGTTGGCTGTGCTTTCAGTGAAACAGGCTTTCACGTTGGGTCATCCATTAAGTTAAATTGAACAATTAAGAGCTCTGTAGGATTATATTTGAGTCATCTAACTATTATCTTCACATTCCCATATGGACTCGCTCAGATGCACACGCAAGAAAACATGCAGAGATGGGTGGGTGGGTGGATGGGAGGGAAGGATGACGGGGGAGCGGGAGGGATGAAAGGGAGAGGAGGGACGAAGGGAAATAGAGAGGGGAGAGAGGGAGAAGGGGGTGGGGAGAGGGGGAGAGAGAGGGGGAGAGAGAGGGGGAGAGAGGGAGGGAGGGAGGGAGGGAGGGAGAGAGAGAGAGAGAAGAGAGAGAGAGAGAGAGAGAGAGAGAGAAGGGGGGGGGGGGGGGGGGAGAAAGAGGGGAGGGGGGGGAGAGAGAAAGGAGAATGAGAGAGAGAGAGAATGAGAGAATGAGAGGGAGAGAAGAGAGAGAGAGAGAGAGAGAGAGAGAAGAGAGAGAGAGAGAGAGGGAGGGGAGAGAGAGAGAAATGCTCCGCTCTCGGGCTCTCTCTCGTCTCTCTCTCTCTCTCTCTCTTTCGTCTCTCCGTCTCTCCCCCCTCTCGCCTCTCTCTCTCTCTCTCTGCTCTCTCTCTCTCTTTTTCTTTCTTCCTTCTCGCTCTCTCCCCCCTCTCTCTCTCTCTCTCTCTCTCTCTCTCTCTCTCTCTCTCTCTCTCTCTCCCTCTCTCTCTTTCTCTCTCTCTCTCGCTCTCTCTCTTTTCTTTTCTCTTTCTCTCTCTCTCTCTCTCTCTCTCTCTCTCTCTCTCTCTCTCTCTCTCTCTCTCTCTCTCTCTCTCTCTTCTCTCTCCTCTTTTCTCTTCTCTCTTTTCCCCCCCCCCCCCTCTTTTCTCTCCCCCTCTTTCTTCTCCTCTCTCTCTCTCTCTCTCTCCGCTCTCTCTCCCTCTCTTTTTCTCTCGCTCTCTCCTCTTCCCTTTCGCTCTCTCTTTTTTCTCTCTTCCTCTCTCTCTCTCTCTCTCTCTCGCTCTTCTCTCTCTCCCCCTCCTCTCTCTCCCTTCTCTCCTCTCTCTCTCTTCCCCAACCTCCACACCACCCCCACTCCCACCCCAAACCGAAACAACCAGCTCAGCACACTTTACCACCAACTGGGGCTCGAAGGCTTCCGATCAGCAGCCCCACGATCAAATTCCCGGGCCGAGACTGCAGCCGCCCCACCCAGCGCCAAAAGGGACTTGCTCCTATCGGAGCTGAGGATGACCATTTCACCCCCCCCCCCCCCACCCCACCCCAAAAAAATTTTACAAGTTAAGTCCCCCCCCCCCCCCCGCATTCAATATTATTTTTATTTTGAATAACCTACCTCGCCAGATATGGATACTTACATGCCTTGCAAGCCTTTGGGGTTCCACTGCTGGTAGTGGCAATAATGGTATACGTATTTAAAGTCAGGCTTAGCAATTGCAGTATCAAAAATTGGCATCTTAACAGCCACTTATGTACTTTCAGGCGAGTTGGATTGTGGAATCCGTCGCAATTCAAAATCATACATTCTAACGAGCATGTGCACACGTACACCTAGAGAGACATGGTTATTTCCCAATACTCATCAAGTCGGAGTGTGATAACATCGCCAGATAAGTGCAACTTCCAGATAACAGATAAGTTGAATGATAGCTCGCCTTAGCACCCCCTGTCCATTATCAGACCGTAAACAAAATATAAACATGATTCAGCGCTCAGCCCCTCAAATCAAACAAGATTAGATTTTCAAGCTAGAAGCGTTGCCACCACTTGATATTGAGTGTAAAAGCATTCAAGGCAAAAAATAATATGCTATCAATAGACACAAATGATAACAAGGTAACTAGAGTAAGATACCAGTGTGTCCACCTCAGCCTTTTGGGAGGAAGTCAATGAGTGGACTGGTGAATGGGCGAGGAATTGGTGCGGTTGTGAGGAAATGGGTAGGTGGTTTAGTAATCGGCTGTTAACATATATAAAGTGTAAAAAAATATAGGCACACCTGCACCTCCCAGCTGATAAGATATGATACGCCTGAAAAACTATGAAATCTATAAATGCAGTATCATAAATCTACAGATACTGTTGTTTTTTCTTCCAAAAGTCATCTATCATCAAAGCAACCAAGCAAAATTAAACGAGGAATGAAAAACGGAATTCACAAGACTACAGTACTTTGCAACTCTTTTCGAATGTATAAGGCTATTAACACATGCAATGTAGTGTATCAGTACCGATGTGTACAAAACAGACGTCCAACAACAGGTGAAATCAGCTTATAATAACGAATCTTGTGTGAGGTTTTGGCTGAGGAGCGGCCTCCACACACCCGCCATCCTTCCCTCTCGGGTGTCACGTTCCGCCCAGCAAGCGAGCCCTGTTATGAAGATCCGTCAGACACTGAAACTACAGCCACCACAAACAAACAGGTTGTGTAGAGGTGTTGTGGTGAGCGCTCGTGGCGGAGGTAAGTAAGGATGGAGAGGAGATCCTGTAGCCGATACTCTGCAACGCTACCAACTCTCACTCTGAGAAAACACACACACACACACACACACACACACACACACACACACACACACACACACACACACACACACACACACACACACACACACACACACACACACACATACACATACACATACACATATATACACTCACTCACACTTACACATTTACACACTCACACTCACACTTACACATTCACACACGATCACGCACGCGCACGAACGCACACTCCGTAAGAGATCTGGCAGGTTCCGCTGCTCACACTTGAAATGAAAAAACGCCACTTCTCCGGTTTTCTCCGCGAGTATGGCAAATCAAAACGGATAAAAATGCCAAAGTTGATCCAGTATGAAAGCGAAAATAGATTATATAGAGAAACTGCATATATACATACATGGTTACTCCAGGACTTCTAACACCGGCAAAACCGCTAAAAGCAGGAACTCTCAATTAACAAAAAGAAGGTAGAAGAGCATATCAGGAAATAAAAATCATAAGCATTGTTAAGAAAGACTGACAGGAAAGTTGAGAAAGGAGAGCCCGAGCCAACTTGTTCTGGAAGTATCCAGCTGCGTGGCTCACGGGGCGGTCACGCTCATGACCCCGGCGGTCAACACGCCTTCCACGAGACGCTCGCTGGCCACAACATGGAACACAGCCACCGCTTAACTTCAGCATTTCAAAGCCTTAATGCCAAAGGAGTAGCTCTGCAAGAGCGAAAGCAGCCATGATCACAATGAATAACAGGCCGCCGTGACTTCGTTCTACGATTCGAGTTGCGTCACGACCCATCAAAAGACAGAAGGAAAAGAGCTGGTACACGGAAAAGCAAGTCTGCCATGAAATATCCATTAAAACCTGGAAGTTAACCGCAGAATATCTTCTCGCTTGTATCAGTGAGACACCGTCTGTTCAGCTCAATCGATGACATAAGTGAGCGTGCGCTCGGTGGTTACCCTGGCACGTACTGATCTCGCCTCTTATATGCAAATGCAAAATCTGGGATGGAGTATCAAATTCCATTTTACATGAACCGTAAAAAATAATCAAACGTTATCCTTTATTAGCTGACGATTCCTATTCACGACGTCGGCGTCACCGGAGGGAGAAGAGTGACACGACCAGCAAGTCTCTTATTCTTATTCAATCTACGGACAGTCATCGTAATATCTTCATCTTTTGTATTTGACGGGTAACGAATCAAGATTTTTACTATTACTACACACGGCACACATATCTTGGGATTTTGATTTATGGCTCGTGATGCTGCTATTACTCTCAAATTGTATATATCTATCACCGGACCCACCACCTAATTAGTGTGCAGAGTAGAATGTGTTTCGATCAAAATTAGGGGTGTGTGCAAGTATACGGTAACGAATTTATTCATTGACATGTGCATGCGTGTGCTCTTATTTTTTCACCAAGTCAGATACGGTGTATTACTTAAATGAAGAAATAAACATAAGGATAAATGTAATCACAATTTAAGTTGTTTGTATTCGTATGATCCACGATTGTTTCTCCAAAAAGAAAGTGCATAGTTGCTACCCTGGAAGTATGTGCGAAATATTTGTGACTTTTAGTAACAAAAAAAAAAGGATTTTTAAATCAAGTACAAGACCTTACATAAAAGAACGCGCATAAAATACGCCCTTTTTCATCTCGCAAAGATAAGCATTTGTATTTTCAGTCCCAATCCGTGGTACGCTAACCCCTAAAGAAGCTACTGGCACCACCACCTCATACTTGACACAGCGACTCAGCATGACCTCATAGTACCCACGTCACTAACAATTGCCAGCATCATCATCCACCACGCCTCCATTCACGCTTCATATCACAGTGGCCGGAGTAAACAGCGGTCGCGTAAACAATGTACTTTCGTAAATAAGCGTAGAGGGCCGAGTATGTGAGCAGCACACAAGGGCACCACTGCACTATCACGTTGCTAAACATACACCTTGAGGGTAGGATTCTCGCAATCGCCTGTCTGCCTGCCGGTTTGCCTGCCTGCCGGTCTGCCTGCCGGTTTGCCTGCCTGCCTGCCGGTTTGCTTGCCTGCCTGCCTGCCGGTTTGCTTGCCTGCCTGCCTGCTGGTTTGCTTGCCTGCCGGTCTGCCTGCCGGTTTGCCTGCCTGCCTGCCTGCCGGTTTGCCTGCCTGCCTGCCGGTTTGCTTGCCTGCCTGCCTGCCGGTTTGCTTGCCTGCCTGCCTACCTGCCTGCCTGCCTGCCGGTTTGCCTGCCTGCCTGCCTGCCGGTCTGTCTGCCTGCCTTTCTGCCTGCCTTCCTGCCTGCCTTCCTGCCTGCCTTCCTGCCTGCAAGCTAGTTTCTCTCCCTCTCCCTCTCTCTCTCTCTCTCTCTCTCTCTCTCTCTCTCTCTCTCTCTCTCTCTCTCCTCCCCCTCTCTCGCCTCTCATCTCCTTCCCCTCTCCCTCACAATCTCACTCCTACCTCCCCTTCACTATCTCTCTCTCTCACTGTCTCCCCCTCTCACTCAGCATCCCTCTTCTCCTCACCTCCCCTCTCTCACTCACTCCCTCTCTCACTCACTCCCTCTCTCACTCACTCCCTCTCTCACTCACTCCCTCTCTCACTCACTCCCTCTCTCCCTCTCCCCCTCTCTAAAGACTCTCTCCTCTCTCCTGCCTCTCTTCCCCTCTCTCCTCCCTCCCTCTCTCCCCCTCCCTCTCTCACTCACTCCTCCCCTTGCCTCCTCTCTCCCTCTCTCACTACCTCACTCCTCCTCCCTCCCTCACTCACTCCCTCTCTCTCTCCTCCCCTCTCCTCCTTCCCCTCTCTCCCTCCTCCCCTCTCCCTCTCTCTCCTCTCCCACCTCTCCCCTCTCCCTCTCTCCCTCTCTCCCTCCCTCTCTCCTTTTTTCTCCCCTCCTCTCTCCTCCCTCTCTCTCCCCCTCCCTCTCTCTCCTCTCCTCTCTCCCTCTCCCCCCCCTGCCTCTTTCCAAAAATTATCCCCCTCTCCACTCTCCCCCTCTTCCTTCCCTCTCTCTCTCTCCCTCCCTCTCTCCTCTCCTCTTCTCCCTCCCTCTCCCTCTCTCTCCTCCCTCTCTTCTCCTCTCCTCCCCCTCTCTTCTCTCCCCTCCTCTCCCTCTCTCCTCTCCTCCTCTCCCTCTCTCCCTCTTCCTCCCCGCCTTCTCCCTCTCCCCTCTCCCTCTGCCCTCACTCCATCTCCCTCTCACTCCCCTCTCCCTCTCCCCTCTCCCTCCTCCCTCTCTCCTCTCCCTCTCTCCTCCTCCCTCCTCTCCCTCTCTCCTCTCCCCCCTCCCTCTCTCCTCTCCCCTCTCCCCTCTCCCTCTCTCCCTCTCCCCTCTCTCCCTCCTCTCTCCCTCTCCCCTCCTCTCCCTCTCCTCTCTCTCCCCCCCCTCTCTCCCTCCTCTCCCTCTCCCTCTCCCTCTCACCTCTCCCTCTCCCTCTTCCTCTCTTCCTCTCCTCTCCCTCTCCCTCCCTCCCTCTCTCCCTCTCCTCTCCTCTCCCTCTTCTCCATCTCTCTCTCTCCCTCCCCTCTCTCCATCTCTTCTCCCTCTCCCTCTCCCTCTCCCTCCCCCTCCTCCCGTCCCTCTCCCTCTCCCCCTCCTCCCCTCCCTCCCTCTCCCTCTCTCCTCCTCTCCCTCTCTCCCTCTCCCTCTCCCTCTCCCTCTCTCTCTCCCTCCCTCCCTCTCCCTCTCTCTCCCTCTCCCTCCCTCTCTCCCTCTACCTCTCCCTCTCTCCTCTCCCTCTCCCTCTCTCCTCTCCCTCTCCCTCTCCGTGTCTCTCCCTCCCTCTCCCTCTTCCTCTCCCTCCCTCTCTCCATCTCCTCTCCCTCTCTCCTCTCCTCCCCCCCTCCGTCCCTCCCCCCCCTCCTCTCTCCTCCCTTCTCCCTCTCTCTTCTCTACTCCATCTCCTCTCCCTTTCTCTCTCTCTCTCTCTCTCTCTCTCTCTCTCTATCTCGCTTCCTCTCTCTCTCTCTCTCTCCCTCTCTCTCTCTCCTCTCATCTCCCCGCCTCTCTCCTCCCTCTCCCTCTCTCCCCTCCCTCTCCTTTCTCTCCTCTCCTCTCTCTCCTCTCCTCCTCCCTCCCTCTCTCCTCTCTCCCTCCTCCCTCTCTCCTCTCTTCCTCCCTCTCCTCTCTCCTCCCCCCTCTCCTCTCTCTCTCCCTCTCCTCCCTCTCCCTCTCCTCTCCCTCCCCTCTCTCTCCCTCTCCCCTCTCCTCCCCTCCCTCTCCCTCCTCCCTCACTCTCTCCCTCTCCTCCTCTCCCTCTCTCTCCTCTCCCTCTCCCTCCTCCCCTCTCCTCTCTCCATCTCCTCCCTCTCTCCTCTCTCCCTCTCTCCTCTCTCATTCCCTCCTCTCCACCCTCTCTCTCTCCTCCCTCTCTCTCTCCTCACTCCTCTCTCTTCTCTCCTCTCCTCTCTCCCCTCCCTCTCTCTCTCTCTCTCTCTCTCTCTCTCTCCTCCTCCCTCTCCCTCCCTCTCTCTCCTCTCTCTCCTCTCTCTCTCCCTCTCTCCTCTCCCTCCCTCCCTCTCTCCCTCCTCCCTCCCTCCCTCCTCCCTTCTCTCTCCCCTCTCCCTCTCCTCACTCTCTCCTCTCTCCCCCTCCTCTCCCTCTCTCCCTCCCCTCTTCTCTCTCTCCCTCTCTCTCCCTCCCCCCTTCTCCTCTCTCTCTCTCCTCCCTCCCCTCTCCTCTCTCTCTCTCTCCCTCTCTCCCTCCACTCTCTCTCACTCCTCCTCCCCTCTCTCTCTCTCTCCTCCCTTCCCCTCCTCCTCTCCCTCTCCTCTCTCTCCCTCTCTCTCCCTCTCTCTCTCCCTCCCTCTCCTCTCTCGCTCTCTGCTCTCTCCTCCTCCCTCTCTCCCTCTCCCCTCTCTCCCTCTCCTCTCACTCCTCTCTCCTCTCCCTCTCTCTCTCTCTCGCTCTCCCTCTCATCCTCTCCCCTCTCTCTCTCTCCTCTCTCTCTCTCTCCCTCCCTCTCCTCTCTCTCTCTCCTCCTCCCTCTCTCCTCCTCTCCCTCCCTCTCCCTCTCCCTCTTCTCTCTCCTCCTCCTCTCCCTCTCCCTCTCCCTCCTCCCTCCCTCTCTCTCCCCTCCCGCTCCCTCTCGCTCCTCACTTCTCCCTCCCTCTCGCTCCTCTCCCTCTCCTCATCCTCTCCCCTCCCTCTCCCTCTCCCTCTCCCTCCTCCCCTCCCTCTCCCCTCTCCCCTCTCCCCCTCCTCTCCTCTCCCACTCTCCCTCCCACTCCACTCCTCCCCTCCCACTCCTCTCCCTCTCCACTCTCATCCCACTCCCACTCTCCACTCCTCCTCCCTCTCCCTCTCCCTCTCTCCTCTCCCTCTCCCCTCTCCTCTCCCTCTCCCTCTCTCCCTCTCCCTCTCCCTCTCTCCCTCTCCCCTCTTCTCCCTCTCCCTCTCTCCCTCTCCCTTCTCCCTCTCTCCTCTCCCCTCCCCCCTCTCCCATCTCCCTCTCTCCTCTCCCCTCCCCCCTCTCCCTTTTCCCTCTCTCCTCTCCCCTCCCACTCTCCCTTCCCTCTCCCTCTCTCCATCTCCCTCTCCCTCTCCCTCTCCCTCTCCCTCTCTCCCTCTCCCTCTCCCTCTCCCTCTCCCTCTCCCTCTCTCCCTCTCCCTCTCCCTCTCCCTCTCTCCATCTCCCTCTCCCTCTCTCCATCTCCCTCTCCCTCTCTCCATCTCCCTCTCCCTCTCTCCCTCTCCCTCTCCCTCTCTCCCTCTCCCTCTCCCTCTCTCCCTCTCCCTCCCCCCCTCCCTCCCTCCCTCCCTTTATCTCTCTCTCCATCTCCATCTCTCTATCTCTATATCCATCTCCATCTCCCTTTCTCTATCTCTCAATCTCCCTTTCTCTATCTCCCAATCTCCCTTTCTCTCTCTCTCTCTCTCTCTCTCTCTCTCTCTCTCTCTCTCTCTCTCTCTCTCTCTCTCTCTCTCTCTCTCTCTCTCTCTCTCTCTCTCTCTCACTGGAGTATTCTCATTATGAACAGGGACACTCTTATGTGCAATGAATGGGAAATAGCGGTTATCTATCTCGACCTCAAGATAGAGAGAGTAAACCTAAGAAATGCTTAAGAACGGGGGAGTGGGACTAGGTGGGGGCTGGGGAAAGAGTGGAAACAGCCAGAGAGGCGATGGCTGAAGAAACTTTCGATAGAAAGAACTCATAAATAAGCCCTTGGTTAAAAGTGAAATATCTTGTTGTATTACGATTAACTCTTATCAGATCAAGAGTACATGGTACGAATAATGCACTGCTTTTATAGCATGGTATGACAATGTATTGAATACATGTCTGTATGACATGAAATAGTAATACATTGAATAATCATGCGTTAAAATACAGAAATGAAGGTCCGGATCCCGTCGCCTCGTAGATGGGGTTAAAAGGAACGACAAGAGCCGTCGGAGGAGCCACAGCCCAGACCCACGGCA
>NW_028234426.1:15429070-15434070 GCF_977035675.1 Penaeus japonicus | reverse complement strand
AGAAGAATGAACGTTGCGCAAATAATGGGTTTTCGGAGTGGCAATGGAAGACCGGGTTCTCAATCAACACATAAGAGGCGCACTCAAAGTTACAGAATAACGCAAGAAGATGCAAGAAAAGCGACAACAATGGTTTAGGAATGTGATGAGACATGATGAGGAGTATGTAGGTAAAAGAGTAATATTAGATGTATATATCATACATGTTTGTATATAAACGCCTTTAGATAGATAGATAGATAGATAGATAGATTGATTGATAGATCGAATTATTGAGAGCTAGATAGATGTACATGTATAAATATATATATATATATATATATATATATATATATATATATACATACATATATATATATATATATATATATATATATATATATATATATATATATATACATATATATATATATATATATATATATATATATATATATATATATATATATATATATATATATATATATATATATATATATATATATATATATATATATATATATATATATATACATATATATATATAATTATGGGGGATTTTAATTAACACCAGGGAAGGAAAAAGGGAAGATAGGGAAACCTCAGTCACGGAATAGGTACCGGAAATAAGAGAGGACAAATGCTAATCGAATTCGCCGAAGCTCGATCCCTCAACATTATGTATACTTTTTTAAAAAAAGACCCGATAGGAAATGGACATGAAAATTGGCATCCGGTCTTTAAAAAAAAACTTCATTATCGGAAACAGGGGTGACATTATACTAGACGCAAGCGCTATTAATAGAGTAAATGTCGGAAGCGACTATAGAATGGAGAACTTAAGTTAACTTACAGCTCAAAGGGGAACGGAACAACCTCATAGAGAGGCCACGATAAACAAGAAGAAAGAAGAAAGATGTGCGCAAGTTCAACATACAAAAAATAAAAGAAGTATTATTTTCAAGCACCAGCGTTTAGACAACAAGAGGAGGCTCGGAAAAAAAAATGTATGCAGTAAAGAAATCCGACGGAGAGGTGACAACTATTAAAAAATGAAATTATTGAAGTAGGAAAAGACATCTATAACGACTTAAACTACTCAAATGATTAACCACGAACGGATATAAACCCAATAATTTGGAGACCCAAACATTTTGGTAGATCTACGGAAATTAAAAGCGCACTAAAAGGCATGAAAAGAGGAAAAACACATAGAGAAGATGGCATTAGTGTAGATCTTATTCAGGATGCAAACTAGGCAATAATTTTAACAAACTTCAAAGCAACGGTAAAACTCCAAAATATTGGGAAAAAAAAACATATTGATTTTAATGCACAAAGAATTACCGACCTATAAGACTCATGTCAGTAATCTATAAACTGTTCACAAAAATCATGACAACCCACATTAGATTCCAAACAACCCAGGGAACAGGCAGGCTTCCGCAGCGGATTCTCAGCTACAGACCATATCCACACACTAACTGAAATAAGAGAGTAAACAAACGAATATTGGAAGCCTCTGTGTATGGCATTCGTCGATTACGAAAAGGCATTTGGTAAAAATAGCGGCAGTACTAGAAGCAATTCGTAAACAAGGAGTAATGGAGATATATTGTAGATTGTGCAAAGATGGAACAGAGACCAAAAAAATCCATGCAGAAACCGATAAAATATCCATAAAAAAGATAACACGCAGGACGGCACCATCTCGCCAAAGCTGTTTACAGCTTGCCAAGAGGAAATATTCAAGAAGCTAGATTGGAAAGAGAAAAGGATTAAAATAGGGGATAAAATACTTAAGCAAGATTGGACTTAGAATGGACAGGAAAAAGGCAATCCAGCCCCAGTTGAAGTAGTAAACGTATATACATATACCTAGGGCAACTCGCAGAAGAGTACATCATGTGAATCTGAGATAAAACGACGAATTAGGCTAGGTTGGAGTGCCTTTCGTACACATAGTAAAATATTACGAGGTTCTCTGTCATTATGTCTAAAGGGAAAGGTCTTTAACCAATGAGATCTCCCCGTCAAAACAAATGGATCAAAAACATGGACTACGACCAGGGGTACAGCGACAATTTTATAGGCGCCGGAGCTCTTATGGGCTTGAAAAAACCTGTCGCTTCTTATCTTGTTTCTATATATGTCATACGATTAAGTAGTTCGTGTTTATATTCACTTATTATTATAAATAGTAATTATCAAACAAATTAAGAAAACATAGAAATCATGTTTTTAACAGTCTAAGAATTTAAAACTACTTAGTGCTTGCCAAAGACCACCGGTGAGAAGTTTCACAATAGTTTCCACAAAGGGTCAAGTGTGAAGTGTGGGGGATCTGAAGCAACTCTTGTCCTGGTGTCACCTGCCGATCTGTGGTACCGTAGCCATGATATGGCATAAGGCTCAGGAGTCCACTGACCTAGAGGAGGCCCATGTAAATTAACAAACATAATTGTTGATAAATGATTTATGAGAATTCTTGAACGTTTTGTTGTCATCAGGTTCATGCGACTGCATCCCCTTTCACACTCAGCAGTACTAATGGGAATCATTTGTGAACAGCTCAGTTATGGGTGTAAATCTTGGTCCATGATCCAATACATGGTTTCTAAAAGCATACTATTGTATGAATAAAGAAAATCTGTTTAATGAACTATTGCTAAAGCCATGAACATTATCGCTGAATATTCGTATCCAAAGTGGTAGGTTGACAACTTTGTCTCACCGTTTGTGTCGCATAAATGGACAGGAAGCGTTCACGTACGTCGGTTATTATGTTTCCAAATTCGTACTAGTACAATTCCAGTATGCTTACTTTATAAATGTACACACATTTAAATACTATTGAATCTTTAAAGAAACGAAGAAATGTCCTAACAGTATTAACTTATCAGAGATGTAACACTAATATTTTCCTGCCACGACCAATCATCCCCTATTCCACTCATCCTGTCTCCCTCTCCCCCACCCCATCATCCACTTGCAGAGGTGCCGGACCGGCGCTCCGGCGCGGCGAGCCCCGGCAGCACTGCACCACTGACTGCAACCAAATTACTTGAGAGGAAGCGAAAGGCTCATTACAGGAGTCAGCTTAAGAGACAAAAACAACAACATGGAACAGGGAACAAACAGAATTCGAGGATATATTTGAGATCATTAAAAAGACAAAGTGGCAATTGGTAGATAATTTATATCAATATATATGTGTATATATATATATATGTATATATATATGTATATGTATATATATAAATATATATATACATATATATATGTATGTGTGTATATATATATATATATATATATATAGATGCACACACACACACACACACACACACACACACACACACACACACACACACACACACACACACACACGCACACCCACCCCCCTCACCCCCCACACACACACACACCCACACACACCAACACACACACACACACACACACACACACACACACACACACACACACACACACACACACACACACACAGAGCCCACCCCTCACCCCCACACACACCGACACACACACACACACACACACACACACACACACACACACACACACACACACACAGACAAACGCACTAACGCGCGCACACACACACACACACACACACACACACACACACACACACACACACACACACACACACACACACACACATATATATATATATATATATATATATATATATATATATATATATATATATATATGTATATATATAGATAGATAGATAAATAGATAGACAGATAGATAGACAGGTAGATAGGTAGATAAATAGATAAATAGATAGATAGATAGATAGATATAGATATAGATATGAATATAGACATATACATATATATATACACATCCTAACCTCGGGAGGGAAGGTCGAGGAGTGTTGCGTGCACTAGGGTGAGCGGCGGGCGGTCTGTCTCGTGCCTGCGTGCTCGGATGGAGATATATCTCTTAATTTCTTAAGGATAGTGATAAGCATATTTTAATTATCTAATGAATTTTCACGAAGGTTGGGGGTTGTTTGAATGTACGTATAGGATTTTAACGCACCCCACGTTCAGCATACGGTATTTTGGAAAAAATAATACTGTGGAGAGTTTTGTAGGGTCATCTCTAGAACACATTTGGGTAACTAACTGCCTTTACAGACACGTTCTCCACCCTGCTCAGCCCTTGCTCTACACATCTGTTCCTTGTATCTCTTAATCGCCTTGCAATTAAATTAGTTGAAAGTAAGTCTTCCACAATCTGCTACAGGTGTATTTCTCTTCAGGTACAAGACCTTATAATCTGAAGGCATAGTATTTAAAGTAAAAAACAAATAAACAAATAGACAGTTTAAGAAAAGAGAATTGAAAATCCGCTCGATATTGCAAGATCAACAAGCTTTAGAAATATTTGATGGAAAAGTAGATACGGTAACACCAAACCATATCTATTACTCACTAAACCTTGTTTATCAAAATAATTTGTGTATTACGGTTATTTGGTTCATGTGTTAATGAACGACAGAATACACAAATAACGTTACTCAAATCTACATGAAAATGATAAGATTTTTCACGTCAGAATCTCTTGATACAATCAAAACAAAATACCAGGGATTTACTAAGAACAACTTTGTTTACTAAGAATTAGACAGTGACTGAAGCATTGCATTTTTTTTGTGAGAGATAGTTTTACTTTATAATGACAGCTGCGAATACAGTAGATATGACTCCAGGAGTGATGGAAATATCACACCTGTGACCATGATTGATATGTGGTTTCCCTTGACCACTATTCGTTTACTGTATTTCCTCTGTCAACTAAATAGACTTATCAATCAGATCCATACAGATAACAGGTATATGTGGATACGAGAGAGAGAGAGAGAGAGAGAGAGAGAGAGAGAGAGAGAGAGAGAGAGAGAGAGAGAGAGAGAGAGAGAGAGAGAGAGAGAGAGAGAGAGAGAGAGAGAGAGAGAGAGAGAGAGAGAGAGAGAGAGAGAGAGAGAGAGAGAG
>NW_028234426.1:15396570-15399070 GCF_977035675.1 Penaeus japonicus | reverse complement strand
TGTGCTATATATTCCTTAAAGCATTCCATGCATCTGCATGATGTCTCTATTCTAAAAACTAGCATAAATATGAGCCACAACAAACCATCATATTATACCTTCTCATAATGTAGTGGTCCTCTCCATTTTACTTTGAGCTTTGTCTCCAAGTATGTCAGTCTTCGTCTTGGTTGCTTTTTTGTTTATATCAAGTCAATTTAGAAGAAGAAGAAGAAGAAAAAAAAAAAGGGAAAAACACTAGCTGTATGATAGGGCAATCCAGAAATCAGGTCTCATCTTGGATTCTGCATCAAATTATTTCAATTTCATAGCCCTTGTGATAATCCTTTATTTCCATTTTCAAAATAGTTATGTCCAGAATTTTGAGCAAAATTATCTGCCCTAAGAGTGAGTAATGGTACCGCAATATCAAAAATATAACAATTAGATTCCTTGTTCTATTCAACCAAGATATAAATAATCTAGCAACCACACAGACTAACACTTCCTACAGTAAAAATCTGCATTAATCCGTTAACGCCAGGCAGTACTTGCTGCCAGGTGATTGGGTGTGTAGTGGTCGGCTACGGCCAGAGTGGGCGAATAGCCCAAGGTGTCAGGCCTACACATTTTAAATATCCCAGTGTTTAGACCAATTGGTGCCAAAGCCATTCCATTGTTATAGGTTTAATAAAGATTACAAGTACGTGATGTGTCTGGTTTGCCAAGTGCAATCATCTTTAGGCAAATTTTGTCAAAGGATCCTAGATAAGAAAGTAATAGAAAGAAAGACAGGAAAGAAAACTTTTTTTTTTCTTTTTTTTTTTTAAGCTATATCAAAATGTAATATCTCAGTGCAAGCAACTTTATTATTACTATCTATATAACTATTCCAGAAAACTTTGGAATTTGAGCATGCTGTTTTATTAGCACAAGCAAGACAAGCACCTTATGAACACTTTGGTGAACTGATAAAAAATCTCTGCTCTATCCATTAGGCGATGAGAAAAATAAAAATGTATGTCAATTTTGGGCAGTTGCTTATTCTCAAGTATGCTAAAAGCAGTCATAGTGTACAATCTTGAATTATGTCAAGAGACCATCACCAGTGGAAGCATTTTGTTCTTCATTTTTAAGCATTTCATCAGCCAGCTGCACAAACTTTGAACACTTACGACTTAATGTGCCCTCCTGTTGGGTCCAGCTTTTTAACAGCTTTTTCTTCAACCTTTTGTTTCACTTTGTCCTTTACTTTATCTTTGACCTTTGTAACTCCTACTTTAGGATTAATCTTATCCTTAGCAGAATGAACCGTATCATTTAGCTTGGTTTTGATGCGATCCACAGTAGAACGGACACCTTCTCGGTCTTCGATGGTCTTGGGCACCACAGGGTTAGGTTGCACCTGAGCCAAAGCCTTTGGTTCTCTGATAATAAGTACTATGATTTACTTGGGGTACCATGCAAAATTATATCAGCTTAGGAAATCAAAAGAAGAATGTAAAAAAAGAGAGAGAGAAAAAAAAAAAAAATGCTTTGACCCCTAAACATCTGGACTGCCTGACTGTGTGTCATTTAATACAGCAAGAGTATCAATAAAATAATAAATCAGTCAAACATATTTTTCACTTACAGAAATATCAATAAGGGCAGCAGAAGTAAAATGGACAATGTATTCTTTACTGACACACAATCTAGCTAAGGTGAAGAGAACCAATTTTACTAATTATAATAAAATTATATACCCAAAACATGTATAACTTTCTTTTACACTTGATACTGAGCAGAGATTCATGGCCCATACTACCAATAAGTAACCAAAAGTTAGGGGTGAAAGCTACAGTAAATAGCAAGTCACTGTAAAGTACATAAAAAAAAAAGAAATTATTCATCTAAATAAATAAATGGCAATGTAGTGCATCATAAATTAAGAAACAATCCCAGACTCTATACAAACAAGAGGAAAAAACTGTATATAAAATATTTTCTCTTTAAACAAGAGCAATCGTTCCTACATTATCATGCAAACTTGATAATCTACCATAAAACTTGAACATAAAGTCTAATTTATATACACAGAAGATCCAAGGTACTCACATTGACCAACCTTTTACTTTTAAAATGTAACAAATTCAACAAGAGACTACTACATTGTCCTGATATGACAGACCAAAATCTTAAGGATCTCAATAAATGATGGCACTATTAACAATTAGAAAAACATATCTTCCTATTCGTCCTTAAAATATATTAAGCTGAATTTGGTTTTGGCTTTACTTTAGAAGATTTTCTGCTGAAAAAAAAAAAAAAAAAAAAAAAAAAAAAAAGCTATTCTTTCACTGCAATTAAAAATTACAAGTTAAGTCATTTTATCTAATTGCCCGGGATGAGGCAAAATGAGCCTAACTCCCAATCTGGCATGTATATATAGTATGAGATTTGAACGTCAGAATGTTTCTGCTTGCATCATTAACATAACTAATCTTACTCTTAACCCCTTCGACACAAGGACGCGTATACT
>NW_028234426.1:15386570-15391570 GCF_977035675.1 Penaeus japonicus | reverse complement strand
GAAAATCTTCTTACATATATTTTGACATAAGATATAGTGACATTCATATATGTACACTTTAGGTGTAAAAGAGGACAGGCATGGCAGGAATACATCATACCAAAACCTATCCTGAATAATTACCAGGTGCTAAATCCTATACCCTTCACTAATGGTATTGGTGTAAAAAGAGGACGGGCATGGCAGGAATACTATCATACCAAAAACCTATATCCTGATTAATTACCAGGAGCCTAAATCCTATACCCGTCACTAAATGGTTAAAAAATAATTGACTCATTCAGTAATATATAAATTACTAAATGTAAGCGACTGGTACAAGAAATACTTTTTTTTTTTTTAAATAACATACAGCATAAATTCATTATTGTTTCTATATTTTCAATGCACCATGTACATTTTCATTAGCAGGAAAATTTACATGTAGATTGCTTCTATACATCCAAGAAGTTAACTCAGAGTAAAATTTACAATGACAAATACTCAGTACAAATATTGAATTATCTAAACTAAGCATCTTGTCACAAGTTATTGCTATAGCTTTACTTCTCTTCTTGGTCTGGTTTTGTCAGTAGCACCTGTTAACACCAGGTTGAAATTATTCCATATTCCCCTACTGTAAGTACACTACTATAGAGTATAATATATGGTTAGACAAATACTCAGTATATATATTAATATATATCTATATATATCACAAGTGTGCTATAGCTTTACTTCTCATTCTAGACTGGTTTTGTCAGAGACCTGTAAACACCAGGTAGAAAATATCCATATATACTATATACACACACACACATATATTTTATATATATATATATATGTATAAGTATATATTATATATATATATTTACTATAAAGACATATATATATTATATATTTAGTATTATATATATATTTATATAAATTAATATATATATTATATATATATTTATATATATATATATTATATACACATACATATATTATATATCATACACACATACACATATTACTTCACATAACCACTACACCTATATATATTTATATATTCTTATATATATTTACTATATATATACCATATATATACATATAAGTATATATATATATCTATATTATTAATATTACTTATTGCATATCTATTATAAATTTATATATATATATATATATATATATATATATATTTTATACTATTATATATATATATGCTCAAGATGTAATATATATATTTATATATATATATTGATGGATATATTGTATTATATAGATGTATATATATACATAATTATATATATATGAATATGTTGTCTTTATATATATTGTATATATAATATGTATATATATGTATATATTATATGTATATATATACATATAAATAATATATAGAATATATGTATATATATATATATATAGATATATAATATTTATGTTATATATAGCATTATATATATTGTGGGTATATATATATATATAATATTAGTTATATATTATATAGGATATATATATATATTTATTATTATATTATATTTATATATAATATATATGTACATTGCATATACATAATTATATGTATATATATTATATATATATATATTATATATATATTATAGTTATTTATATATATAGATATATATATATATATATATATAAATATATTATTATATATATATATATATATATATTATTTATATATTATATGATATTATATACTATATATATATATATAGGTTATATGTATATATTTAGAATAAGTAATATTATATTTATATATATAATATTTAAATATATTATTATATATATAATTAAGTGTATATTATATAATATATATATAATATATTTATATATTATATTATATTATTATATATATATATATATATTATATTATATACATTTATATATTATATTATATATATGATATATATATATTTATATTATATATTATAATATAGTATATAGATTTATATTGTATATTTATATTTATATTTATATATTAGATATATTATATATATATATATATATATATATATATATATTATAAATTGTTTATATTTAAATAATTTAATTTAATATATAATTATATAGATATATTATTATATATATAATATTATATTTCCAGTGTGAAGCCCCGAAATATATATATAATATATATTGATACGATAATATTTATTATAATATATTATGTATAAACGTACACACTGAAAACCACATCACAAGAACTACTTACAAGATCAGCTTTGCCCCCACCCTTCACCTACCCTCACCCTCTCTACCTCACGTTCCCTACGCTCTGCCCCCTCCTTCTCCCTACTCACTATAATATATATATATATTATATATATTTACTCTATATATAGTATATCTATATACATATATATATATTATATATATATATTATATATATATATATATATATATATTATATATTATATATATTATATTATTAATATATATAGATATTATATATATATATATATATATATATATATACTTTATAGATATATATATATAATATATATATATATAATTTGTATATATTATATTTGATTTATTATATACATTATATATAAATATCTTATATATGATTAAAATTTGTATATATATATTAATATATATAATATATAAATATATTATATATATATATATATATATTATAGTGTATATATTTGTATATATATATACATATTATACTATATATACAACATGTATGTATAATATATATATATTATATATATGTGTGTGTGTGTATATATATATATATATTATAAATATATATATATATATTATATATATATAAATATTATATATTTATTTATATATTTATAATCACCACACACACACACAACACACACACACACACATCATTATATATATATATTATATAGAGATATATATATAATAATATATAAATATATAAATAATATATACATTTATATATATATAATATATAACAAAATATATATATATATATATCTATATATTATATATATTTTTATATATATATATATGTGTTATTATGAATTTTTAACAATGTATATATATGATATGTATCTTGTATTATGTGAAATATTGTATAATATGTGTGTATATATATATGAAATTTTAAATTTATATTTAATATATATATATTTATTAATTTAAATTTATTAAAATTTTTATATCACCCCGGGCCCACCACCACACAATATATATGTGTTATATAGTATTATATAAATATTTAATATTAATATATGTATATATTGTTAAAATATATTTAGATATATTAATATGTAAATATGTTTGTATATTATATATTATTTTAAAATATATATATATATATATATTTATTTTAATATTATATATATTGTATGTGTTATGTATGTTTTAAAATATATATTATATATATAATATATTATATTATTTATATTTATATTGTTTGTTACATATATACATTTTTATACATACATATTATATATATATTATTTTTTTTATTATATATATATATATGTATATTTTTATATGTATGTATGTATGTAGTTTTTTATAATATGTATGTAGGGAATCGTGTGTGTTTTTAAATGAAATTTGTATTTGTATTGTTTATATATATGTTATATATATATATGTATATATATATGTATTATTATTATATATTATATATTATTATATACATAATTATATAATATTTATATATATATATATATATGATATTATATGTTTTATTAATTATTTATAATATATAAAATTTATATTATATATAAAATATTAAATTTATATGTTAATTTTCATGAAATGTATGGTGTTTTTTTTGTATTTTATGTGTATATATATAATGTATATATGATATATATTATAATATTATTATATATATATATATATATATATATTATATATTTATATATTATATATATATTACCAAAACATTAGTACAAAATACTTTAATCCCTATTATTTTATATAAATTTTTTTATATTATTTATATATAAATATATAATTATATTTTTAATATATATTTTAAAATACAAATGTATGTGTGTGTATATATGTATATAAAAGTATTATATATGTATAAATTTGTATTACATATATATTAATATATTTTATTATTATATTATTATATTATTAATATATTTTATAATATATATATATATATTTAATATATTTTTTAACATATATATTATATATATATATATATATATATATATATTATATATATATATATTTTTTATATATATAAAATTTATACACACACCCCCAAAACACACAACACACACACAACAACCAAACAACACACCACACACCACATAATATTATATAAATATATATATATATATATTATATATGTATGTGTGTGTGGTGGTGTATTTATATATTATATATATTATATATATTATAAAATTATTATATATATTAATATATATAAAAATATATTTATATATATAAATACACACACACACTTATGAATTATGGATCACTGTGATATTTTATTGTGCTATGAGTAATGATGACAATTGCAGTCATAATTACATAATTGTCATAATATTAAGGAAATTGAGTTTCACCTAACACCAAAAACTAGATGGCACTAATTTCTTCTAACACCAGCAGAAGAGAATGCCTTGAATAACATCCATCCATGGTCTCTAGCAAGCACTATTTCTATAGAGCTATGGCACACAGCAAGTTGCCAAACTCTTGCTCTAAGGTACCACCAATGAAGGATGGGGGCAGGCGGGGAAAAGGAGAAAAATGAAAGATGACTCCAAACCTTTGCAGGGTCTACAATGTGCCTGTGCAGAAAAGGATCCCTTAAGTGACACTCACAGTCATCAACACAGTTTTCCTTCCCCTTCTCTACCTCTTCATTGTGGATGTTTTATATTTGTTCATGAGAGTACACGAATATGAAAAAAAATTGGTTGCTTTTCATCCTCCCATAAAAGAACAATAGTTCTATCACAATGGGTATAAAGAAAATAATGAGCTGATATGGACCCTATACTACAATTTTAGTCAACTACAACATTGATAGATCCTGTCATATG
>NW_028234426.1:15376804-15386470 GCF_977035675.1 Penaeus japonicus | reverse complement strand
TGTGTGTGTGTGTGTGTGTGTTTGTGTGTGTGTGTGTTTGTGTGTGTGTGTGTTTGTGTGTGTGTGTGTTTGTGTGTGTGTGTGTTTGTGTGTGTGTGTGTGTGTGTGTGTTTGTTGATATGATTTATGAAAATCTTAAAATTGTATCATGGTAAAAAGGAAGTTGTTGAATAGATGTTTTTAAAATTCTCTTTAAAGTAATAGAGGCTTTGTTTGATGGGGATTTCCATTATTTGTAGACTTGGAATTTATTTGGTTAATCATCACTATACAAATGAACGCACGGAACCTCGAACAATAGTTATATATTTGATTTGTTTATTGTAGCCTTTCAACTTCTCACATTCGTGCGTGTACTACGTTGTTTGCCAAAGTTTCGACTGGGAAAGCGTGCTATTTCTTTGCGAGAATGGCATCTACCAGTCCCACAAAGAGCCTGGAGTTTGTGTGTCTAATCTTGTCAAAACCATAAGATAAAATGTATTGGAAACAACTGTATGTAAATTACATGAGGTCAGCAAGATATTCGTTCTCAAGACGAATTTGGTGTCATTTCTTCTTTTAAACCTTAGCAACACATTGTATTCCTATGCATTTAATTTGATAGATTACCCCTTTTTATTTCTTGTAAATCGCATCATAGCTCTAATAAGCACCAAAGAATCTAGTGAATATAATAAACCGTCTACACACAGGGATAGGCATCTTATTATTGAAAATATTTTTGTTTGAAAAATAAAAATAATGGGAATTAGCCTTCGTGTTTCTGAAATTTGCGGATACCAAGACTTTTTCTTGTATTACAGTAGCCTCACATTGCATCGTATTAACTAATTCACATGAAACAGGAAATGCATTAATGTGTGTGTAGAACGCATGGTTTACAGAAGCCAAAGACACTTTCCTATCTTTTTTTAAAACCAACACGTAAATCATTAGGGCATCCATCGAGATTCTCGCACTTCGCCTTGCTTTCAATACTATTATGTGTACCAGAAATGAGAGAATAATTTTGAACAGATTTCTGAACCATGTTCCTTACTACAATTTGAATGATTGCATTTAAACAGAAACCGAGATATTTATTTATTTGCTAACCATTGCCCTATGATCTTGTCACCAATGTCTTTATTGCAAAGTAAAATGCCCTTCAAAAGGACATATTTGTATAGATGGGTACAAATACAAGAGGAAAACCCAGTAAAAAATACAGAATGAAAAATGACTTCATGATAAAGCATTGGGCCCCGTCCAAGTGAGCAAGCTTGCTTCGGCCAACTTACCTCGATGTAACGTCAGAAATGGAAAAAAACGTGATAAATACTATAAACGAAGCTTTGCTCGTCACATGGAAGAAAATTTGCCGATTAAAGCTCGCCCTTCTGGACGTGACCTTGGGTATTGATTTTAATGCCTTATTAGTATCCTAGATAGATTAGTTCTGGCAATGGTGTGTCATTCATTTTCGGAAGTGAATGTTCAAGATTCACGCAAGTGATTATTGCTACTTGCTGGGTAACAGTTGTGGCTCATCCAGCCTAATCCCTGTTGGCTTCCATTGTATAATGTAGGCGCAACTGATGTACGAATGATATGTATTAATTGGGGGGGGGGGACAGTACACCTTCCAATCTTAAACAAAATTTTGGGTGAAACCTGAAAAACGACTTGTGTAAAACATTCCTGTTTAATCAATACTGGAAAACTGATTTTAAAAAACTGACTGCACGTATGTCAATTAAGGGGTCAAAAATTATATCATTCATTAGTCTTTTCTTGAGAGTATATCTACATTCTAAAAACAGGAAATTAAAAAAGGTATACATAGAACTCTTGCTCAAAATTTACAAGTAGAAGTGATAATACAGGTTGTCATTAACCTATATGGTTTAGGATTTGTCAAATTTTGTGACTAACAAATACAATGTTGATGAAGCTTGCTGTTGGATATTATGGTACTACTTGATTTATGATTATTACTTCCTTCAAATAAATTCATAGCAAAATATTATCTAATGTCAGTATTTTTCTTACATAACTTTGGAAAATAGAAACTGTAAAACTGTGAAGGAATGAAATAACCTTAATTTTATACAAATTTATTTAAACAATTTTTATAAACACTTATTTTCGTCAAACAATTGCAAATTTACACAAGGACACAGTATTCACTGGGGTAATAATTTTATGAGCAACTGCATTTACAGTAAAATAGGAATTTTTTCACAATCAAAAGATGTTCTAAATTAATTCTTAGAATACACCAGAATGCAAGCAGTGATTATCTTAAAACAATGGTGAATTTCACCAAAAATACCAGTCACCTTTGCATACTTCTTATCTAATACTTACTTGGTCCAACTACCAACATGGTTAGAGAGTGCAGATTCAATAGCCTCAAACTCCTCAGGACTGAACCGTTCAATCCAGGACTTGGCTACACAGTCTACTGCCTCAGGATAGGACTGTAATTCAACGTCTTCGCCAACTACTCGAGTATTTGGCATGGCAAGAATCATGCGAGGACGGCGTTTCCTCACCACAATCTCGTGCCACTTTGCAAATGGGAAGGGGCCTTCAGAAGGTACCTCTGAATACTTCTCAAACATGGCTCGACCAGCATCTGCATCACCCATAGACCTATAAACCTGAAGCTTTTTCAAAAAGTCTCCCATTGCCTGACGGCCAACAGTGTATATTTTGGATCGGTCTAAAGTGAGTAAAAGATCTGGTAGTCCATCATCTCCAACAGTTTCTTTCACATTGACTAATCCTTCACCAGCCTCTAGTGCTACTCTCAAAATAACATATCTGGCCTGAGAATGAGCTTGGCCCCACTTTCCTTGGCTTGGCTGATACATTTCTAAACCCCTAATTCCTGCATACATCATATCTAACCAGGACACATACTTAAGATCTTCACGATCATCAGGCGCAACACCAAATACATCCAGAATATCATCAACCAATCCTAAATACAATGCAACTGTTTCTGCTCTGCATTCCTCATAGGCACTTGCCAAATTTGTGAACTTTGAGTTAAAGTTTTCTCCTTTTTCATAAAATGATACTTCTCCTCCTGTAAATGGGTTTTTGATTTTCTCTGGTTCAAAATTGAGATTTCCATCATCTTTACGCCTCAAAAACTTGCCACATCCGTGCCCTAAAAGTTCATGAAGGCCAACCTGAATCTCCAAGCTCATAGCTCCATGTTTCTCTCTCAAAAGGTGATCAGCATCTGACAAGAATGGACCTCCCTTTATTCCAGTGCGGGCAGCCATTACATTTGTCAGACTCACATTTTTGAAACCCTGCTCTTCTTTTACATCTTTGTAGTTTGGAATGTTGATGCCAATTGGCAGACCTGATGATGCAAAGGTTAAAATGTCCAAAGATGAAAAATCTGGCCTCATAAAGACATCTTCTTCAAAATCTTGTCCCCATGGTAAAAGAGGCAAAAATTCCTTCTCTGCTCTAGCCACAAGAGTATCAAATTTTCGAGACTGCTCTCTGTTAACTACAGCAACAAAGGATTCAAATTCAGCACGCTGATTAGTTGGATCTCTGTACACTTCAATGAATCCCATGTAAGTTTCCACAGCTGGAGACTTATTCTTTACCCAAAATGCAGAACCATCTTTGTGAGCTTGAACTGATCCTTTGGTGAAACTTTCAATATATTTATCAAGCATCTGTACTTCACTCTCATTGGCAGTGTGTTCCTTAGCTAGCTGAAGTTCCTCAGACATCTTCTTCAAAAGAAAAGAGTAATCACCGCGGCTTATTCTAAATTTGTGTCCTTCATATTCATCACTGGCAACAGTTATGCCTTCAGCATGCCCCTGCTCAACTGATGCTAAACGAATGTCATACACCATCTGGCCATTTTCTTCATATTTCAATAACCGACTATTCCAAGCTTCAATATTTCTGGAAGCCATGTATTCCTTTGCTAAATTAGCATCATCTTGAGTACAGTTTGGTGTAAAATACATTGTTACATTTGGTGGCATTCCAAGAAACCTTTTGTTCTCTTCCAGACTGTACATTGGTCCTAAAGCTTGGTTCATATATTCTTGTAGTACATCAGGAGCTTCTAAGTTAGCTTTAGAGACTTTGAGTAAAGCTTCAAGTTTTTCACGGCTAACGCTTGGAATAAACTTCCGGTCACCAAACCCTAGATAATTACCGAGGTTGTACACCAAACCTGAATAGTAAATCAGTAGAGACTTGAACTCATCTTCTGAGAAACCAGCTTTTTCAACTGCTATCTCCTTCAGGGTATCGATTGGTTGGGACCGCAGTAGACGTGTCAGGAGGCTGAAGATAGTGGAGCTTTCAGGTGATGTTTGACACAGTACAATGAAGCCTCCCCACCATGAAGCTCGTGAGAGATGATGAGCATATCGTCGTTCTCTGGATGTTAGTCCTGCAAAGGCCTCTTCACTTTTCAAATACAGTATTGGCGTGTCAAGGGGTAATTCATGTTGAGATCCCATGCTGGATGATCTGGAAAAGAAGGCAATACATTAATACCAGAATATACAAATGCATATTTACATGCATTAACCATACATATTAGAAATCAATAGGTAACACATAACACTGTAATTCCTATGAAGGATACACAGTGAATAAGACATGGGCTTGAATATGCTTGGACCATTGCCTTTTTATTATATTCAAATTCATTTTGTCCTATTTGCTTAACCTTCATTTCTGATGTAACATTTATTGTTCTAAACTAAATATCCTCCAAATAATGAGGAAATTATTGTTTGCTTAAATGACACTTCCGAATAAATTCAGTTAGCCTCTGAAAATGAATACGAGATTAGGATGAGAAAATTAAAGTTTTGATACGGTTCAGCACACTGCCTTTGATATAACAGGTTATATGAGGTTAGTGCTGCTTAACCCATTCATGCCGGGGCCATTCCGGCTTTGCACGGTCGCTATACCGAGGTTTTCGAACGCATCATCCGAACGCTTCGAGATTCTCGGGCGCACGGGCCGCGAGCCTGGGCTGCCCACTCGCTCACCCCGAGCGCCGGCCTTGGCCAGATATCTCGTCGGCGGCGTCTGACGCGAAAACCACGAAACGTGTCAGCACGTCATCCGGCGTGAGTGGGTTAATGGGATAAGGTAATCAGACACTGGCAGGCCGATGCCTTACCTTCTCAGGATAAAGATGATATGAGGAGGGTGTATCCTAAGTGTTGTTATTCATATTTGGCATGGCCAGTGCCAATGGCATGGAAGAAAGTGTTATCAGTTACTAGTTATACTATTCCTCACCTTCCAGGATTTGAGAGGTTGTGTATTTCTATAATAGAGAGAGAATCGAGTGGAGAGGAGAGGAGAAAGAGAGAATCAAGTGGAGAGGAGAGGAGAGGAGAAAGAGAGAATCGAGTGGAGAGGAGAGGAGAGGAGAGGAGAGGAGAAAGAGAGAATCGAGTGGAGAGGAGAGGAGAGGAGAAAGAGAGAATCGAGTGGAGAGGAGAGGAGAGGAGAAAGAGAGAATCGAGTGGAGAGGAGAGGAGAGAATCGTGTGGAGACGAGAGAGAATGAGAATGAGGAGAGATCGAGAGAAGAGGAGGAGAGAGAAGGAGAGAGAGAGAGAGAGAGAGAGTAGAAAGGAGAGAGAGAGAGAGGGAGAGTAGAAAGGGGAGGGAGAGGAGGAGCGAGAGATGGAGAGGGAGAGAGGAGAGGAGAAAGAGAGAATCGAGTGGAGAGGAGAGGAGAGGAGAAAGAGAATCGAGTGGAGAGGAGAGGAGAGGAGAAAGAGAGAATCGAGTGGAGAGGAGAGGAGAAAGAGAGAATCGAGAGAAGAGGAGAAAGGAGAGAGAGAGTAGAGAGGAGATGGGAGAGATAGGAGAGAGAGAGAGTAGAGAGGAGAAAGGAGAGAGAGAGTAGAGAGGAGAAAGGAGAGAGAGAGTAGAGAGGAGAAAGGAGAGAGAGAGTAGAGAGGAGAAAGGAGAGAGAGAGTAGAGAGGAGAAAGGAGAGAGAGAGTAGAGAGGAGAAAGGAGAGAGAGAGTAGAGAGGAGAAAGGAGAGAGAGAGTAGAGAGGAGAAAGGAGAGAGAGAGTAGAGAGGAGAAAGGGGAGAGAGAGTAGAGAGGAGAACGGAGAGAGAGAGTGGAAAGAGAAAGGGATGATAAGGAGGGGGGGGGAGGGGAAAGAGGAGAGAGGAGGAAGGAGCGAGGAAGTTTTGAGAGGAGAAAGGAGAGGGAGAGAGTTAGAGAGTAGAAAGAGAGGCGAGCGTAATAGAGGAGAAAGGCGAGAGGAGTTGAGGAGGAGAAGGAAGAGAGAGAGTAGAGTGGAGAAAGGAGAGAGAGAGTAGAGAGGAGAACGGAGAGAGAGAGTAGATGAGGAGAAAGGATGAGAGAGAGTAGAAGGAGAGACAGGCGAGGAGAGCTTAGAGCGGGAGAAAGGAGAGAGAGAGTAGAGAGGAGAAAGGAGAGAGAGAGTAGAGAGGAGAAAGGAGAGAGAGAGTAGAGAGGAGAAAGGAGAGAGAGAATAGAGAGGAGAAAGGAGAGAGAGAGTACAGAGGAGAAAGGAGAGAGAGAGAAAGAAAGAGAGAATGATTTAATTGTAAGAGAAAATAATAGTAAAAAAGATACTGGTATAGCCTCCATTAAATTACGTTCACTTCAAATTGACTAGTTTTTTCTTGTCATGTATTATATGAACATGTTAAATAAAACTTCTTAAAGATAACAAAATAACTAACATTGGACAGTCACGGATGTCTGGGAGATTTATATTATACTTGAAAAGAACCTGGCAACCATCTGTATTGGACTCAATTTGAAACTGAATATCTTGGGCATAGTGGGGATTTTTTAGGTCTCAACAAAAGTAAGCAGCTTTTATATTCCTAACTTTCGATATTCTTCTCCAACTCCCTCACCTTTATGTTTAAGAAAATCAAATTCATCCATTGATGCTTGTACCCCAAATGTAACCAATAAAGAAACCTTTGAATTCAGAAGATGCATAAAAAATACATATAAAGACTGATGTACTGAAATGTTTGCAATCTACACCAATTTTAAGTAAACTAACCAATCTTAAGTAAACTAACCTGCAAAAGTTTCTGCATAAATGCAACTGAGAAGAAAATCTGTCAGTCATTAAGACAGACAATCTTCTAGTATTTGTGTGATCATGTGCTGTATATGAGGCTTCAATAGGTTTTAAAAACTGGGACTGAGCACATTTTCTATAAGAAGTTGAGTAGATATTCCATACTCTCCTGCTTGCCTTGAGTACTGGTGATACAGTATTATATCTACCCATTTTCTAAATGTGTTCCTGAAACCAGCAAGTCCTGTGGAGACAAGAACATCTTGAATTCTCTTTTTTTCTCCCACAAATCATTTATATAAAACTAGGTATGGCAAAGATACTAATTTCATATAATCTCCAAGCATTAGAACTTAGATGAAATACATTTTCATTACATTTACTTTCATTACTGAGAACGTATTGGGGTAGACTATACTCACGACAATTTAACTCTACATGAGGGTTAAGAGGATACATGTGCACAAAAAATGATAATGATTAACTTGCATGATCATCTACTACACATTTCATATTCACTTTAGCCCATCATATTTCTCTACCTAATATATAGAAGTTTAACGTAAAAATATTAATGAAATCCGATTGAAGGAAATGAAGTAAGTTTGATTCAAAATCCCCAATTTCAAATAAAAACTATAGCCAACCTTGGGTGACTACCTCTAACCCAGTCTCCCTGCTATATGTACATTTTCTCTGACTGCCTAGTAGCAGATTGGAACATTCAAGTAAATGCAATGCTAAACAATATACTTGCTATCAGTGGTGTATAATGATTATGTAAGAAAATATATCTCTATTCATTTCTTAGGATTATTGTTACATACCTATTATAAAATTTCATGCACCAAATGCATATTAGTACATTGAAAGTGTTAATAACACACCCAGAGTAACCTTCAAAATTAATAACATTTTATGTTTTCTACACAAATCCACTTGAAATTTGCTGAGATTTACAATGAACAGTAAATTGTCATGGAAGTCAACAAGGCTGTTAGATTTTTCTGGACAAGATGACAAACATAGAGGCTGTACCAAATGGTGAGATGCTAGCAGTGGAAGTATTAGTAATACTTAACAGTATATTTTACACTACGCTATATAATTTTGTAGTTTTATATTCTGCCAGAATGTGAGGCAAAGATTCGTTGGTCACAGCAGGTGAGTCAACATTTACTGTACTTGGTATGCATAACCTTACTATAAGTGAAAGACTTTAAATGTCATTGTTCATACACCCCTCAAATACATCAGGAATTAGATAACAGTTCAACAGGCCTATAGTCAGACTGTAGCCAGTTTTTCACCTAGTGTGGAATAAATCAAACCATAAGTATCCCTACAGTGTGTTTCAAGCCCAAGAGTGTTCAAATCAAAATGTAAATTGCAAGGTAAATGTTCAAAGTAGGACCAAAAAAGACAGATCTAAGGTAATAGCCAAAACAAAAACAAAACAATAGTATTACATCACAAAAACTAAAGTTATGTTTTAGTTAATGACAAGTTTTCATAAAAGAGTGCATGGATTTAAAAACAAATTCTACAATATTTCTGGGTGAAACTGCAATGCAGCAGCATCGTTGATTGATAAACAATTGGCTGATGCTTTTTTTGTCTGTCTGATGTGTACTTGTTAGGAAAAGAGCCATCAAGTAGAGGGGGGGGACCCTAGACACTTAATTTCTCTATAAACTCTGACTAATGAAATCATCAATATTGCCAGGCTAGTCATTAGAAAGTATGGTTTCATGTTGCTTATTGTAATTAAGTCTCAATGTTTGGTGTGGTCTTCCTATTATGAAAACATGTGCGCACACACACACGCAGTATTGGTTCCAGTTTGATGTATACATTGACTATGCATCCATGAGGGACATCATCAAATAAGGCTCCATCCACGGATCTATCCTGCCAGAGTATGCAAGGAGGGTGTTTGTTGACCTTTTTGCTATATCATTGTTGGGTGTGGAAGGGTCCACAAGATACACCAAATCCTATACATTTAGAAGTAATATATCACATTTTATATAACTTGTGGTTCCCCCCCACCCAATCACCCTGATTTCAAATGGGGCATGGGAGAAAGTATTACTAATTTGAATACTAATGGATTGTATAAAAAAAGATCTGATTCATTCTTATTACATTAAACTAAAAGAATTATAAAAATCTATGCTTGGTTAAATTAAGCAATGCCACAGCATCTAAGCTTTGCACTCTTGCAGAGACAAACAAACCTCAACCATGAAAAGTTGACAAGGAATGAAGCAAGGACATGCACATATTGGGGTTGAGCATTTCATGCACCTAGCAAAAGGTTTACTACTCCAGATCGTAAGTAGTGTGTGAGTAGACTGTGAGCATCCCTTTTGTATGCACTATGCCCAAGCGTGTGACAATGAATAGATGTATGTACTGGCTATCAAAGCAAGTTAATGGCTTACAATTTAAAATCTGACGGCACAGCATCAAACGACTGCCATCGCCTCCAAGCTTTACTTGTTAGTAAAGGCAAATAATTTTTCCCCACACATGTTCTGGATAGAGCTCAGACTGGTTCCATATTTAACAATAT
>NW_028234426.1:15354304-15356804 GCF_977035675.1 Penaeus japonicus | reverse complement strand
CCCGACTACTAACTACATCTTACTACGTAAAATGGGATAAGAAGTCCAATTCGATACTCCAGTGACTACACCAACATCAAGGAATGTGAAATGAAACGAAACCAGTAGTACAATCATAGTGCAAAGAGAAGACAAGGTATCAATTTTCCTTCCTTAAAACCGGAATGCACAAAAGAAAAACACGGACACAAATCAAACGGAAAGAGCTACAGAGATAATAGATTCCGAACAGTTTTCCTTGCAACAACACACAAAAGATGCGTCCTATGTGGTGTTATAGGCCATGGGAAATTTCCAAATGACCTCCAGCTAATTATTGGATGTGGAAGTAATTTAGGAAATTGCTCGACTCACCATAACCAGAAACATTAATAGATCACTCGGTTTATCTTTAGTGTGCCTAAACCTACCGGTCTTATCCTAACCTAATGTGGGTAAAGCTAGCAAAATATTCTAACTTAACATTACCAAACCAAATTTATTGTATTTTTCCCAATTAATCATACCTACCATACATATAAGTTATGGGTTTTGGAAATATAGTGTGCAGTTCTGTGACTCCCTTCACATTCTTCGTCTTTCTTTAATACTTTTTGATGTTTGTGCTTTAATATCTGTTTTGTATTGTTTTTTATGGTGAGAATGATATTAACAACTATTAATTTCAATCTCACCATTACTATCATGACCATTATCATTGGCACTATTACTATTATTATTATTATCATTGTAATTTTCATTTTTGTTGTATATATCATCAGTATCATCATCACCGCCATTGTCATGATCATCTTTATCATTGTAAAAATGATGGTGATGATAATGAAAACTGCCATTAACAATCGCACTAATCTTACCATTGTTATTATCACTGATATTATTCTCATAATCAACATTTTTTATTAGCATCAAGAATAAAACTCTTACAGTATATCCTGTAGCCTCTATATGGCCAAAGGCTGAACCCAAACTTAAACCCTCATTATCCTAACGTAAAACACTGGTCGACTGAGCCAGAGCTGCGTTTCCGCCGACCTGCAGGAGCACTACCATGTACGTGGCCACGAAGCTAGCGAGCTGTTGCGGAAGAAGAGGCCCACATAAGGGATACATGCTATTTGATCATATCCCAGCTGGTAACATTATATTTAGAACAAAAATCAATAACGAGATATTTCCACATATTTTAAGCAGGCGTGCGCCCAGCAGCATACTCACCGAGACCAGAGTACCGTAACTCAGCGTGTACCATCCTCCAACGTCGATGGTTTCGGATTCCTTTAGCAAAGATATCAAGTACTGCAGCTGCGAAGGAAGGAAGCAAACCAAGAGTGTCGCGTTGATCATTCTTCATCAGTGTTTCACAATCTTTTATTTAACCCCTTTTATCCTTAAATGAATTTCCCACAGATCCCAGGATATTGCAAGGTCTGTCAACTTAACATGCTGACTTAACTAAACTAGCAATCAACTCGTCTTACTAAATTCATCTCAACAGGGGGACATGTGTAACTGAATATGAAAAATGGGGGAAAATAAAGATAAAGTACGAAATACAGTACAGACAAAAATACTTTATCATTATCGGCGGACCACAAAGGGTTCGCAGATTGGCAATCACTTTTCTACATCATGGCCATGTTAATCATCTGAAGGAAATTCCTACACAGGGAGAGACTGTTCAACATTTCATCACATGCTTCCTTTGACGCCATTTCTTATACCTTTCCATGTATCTGAGCGTTCCGATCCTTGCCAGTATACGACATCCTAAGTTCTCAGCTTTTCTCGTTATTTTCAATAATTTTTAGGCTTAGGCATTTTTCGCACAGATACTGAGTACGAATCTAAGACCTCTATTTTGGAGGGTCTTCCTTTAATTTTTCAATGATTCTCTTCTAATAGGAATATCATCTTAGGGAGTAAGACCTTTTACTATTTATTGTTGATTTGTTTATCACCTCTAATTATCTTTTACTTTAACAAGCTAAATTTTGCTTTAAGACATTTCCATACCAAAAAAAATACATTTTCTTCAAGTGATCATGGCTGCCTTCCCTGGATGCACTTAGAAGTCTCGGTTAACTCTGAAGCAATGATTCTGGTTGTAATAATAATATCTGCATTCAATAAAACTGGAACAATAAGGAATAATGGTCTACCTGAAGCTTAAGAGGCTCGTGAACCGATTCACACCTGACGTCCTTCAAAATTCCCATAACGGAGCGCACCTGAGAGTTAGTTAGAAATGGCTGTTTTTAGAAGGAAAATATCAAGATAAAATATGAAAAAACGGTCATATTCATCCATATTGCATGTGACAAGCCTTACTACTTACCCTATTGCAGTACGTTTGTGACAGCGCAATTAGAAGGACGAGGGTCCCGTTACTTTGAAGTAAGTAAAGAGTGTTTTCGTAACCGACCATGGCATTGGTGTCCAGAGTGTTGATTACCAAATACACGACTGAAATATCATAGATGATCATGATGCAAATCAA
>NW_028234426.1:15344304-15349304 GCF_977035675.1 Penaeus japonicus | reverse complement strand
TATATGCCTCATGAACTTTAGGCATTTTTCAGCAAACATGTCAGTCCTACAGTCCAGCCTTCAGTTTAAAACACCCCCATACATGCTAGATCTGGACTGTGGTAACTGGTTAAAACTGGTTCCTTCAGTCAGACTGTCACTTGAAATTGTACATGTATGGGGACCTTAACACATTTCGTACTCTAGCAGACTGGTTGGTAAGCACACAAGGTCTCGAGTAGTTTTGGTCTCTTTTTGGCTTCTCAAGATTTTAGTCTCCCATTTCAGAGGCCCTGCCTGTCTCCTTACTTGCAGATCCTCTTTGACAGTAACAGCGAGATTCATTTTACAAGTGATCATATAAAATAATGTTTTCAGAGCTTCAAATCTCCATTCTAGTATTGCTTTATTGCCCCAACACCATGCACCTTACAAGTATTTTCCTGCTGTAAGAATCCAGCGTGGAGCAGATCAGTGGCTTTCTTTAACACATCATGCCTTTTGAAGCACTAAGTCTCTTAACTCATTCTTCTGCCTTCTGTGCTTCCTCCGTTCCCTGAGTTACTTCCCAATTGTTTTACCACTAAATCAAATAATCTAAATATTAGATATACATACAATTCATCAGTAAAGCTGGTTAAAACAAAAAATAGGAAATAATAGTATTTAGTGATACTAACTTCTGTATTACAGCTTTTGTGGGATACCTGCATTTTCATTCTTCTATATGAATGCTGTAAAGAATGATGGTGGTTTATATACCATACTATACACTTAAAAAATATAAATATCAAATTATGAGCTGCTAAGGAAATACAGTAAATTCAAACTTCAAAACTTCTTTATTATTAAAGAGCATTATAATATTAAATACAAAGTATTTAGGGTAACTTATCACTCTTTAATCTTAACAATATAGTAATTTACTGTGACTACATCCATAACAAATTTCAAATCCAAAATCAGCCAGTTTAAATAATGCATTAAAGCAAAAAATGTCAAAATAAAGAAGGTAAGAAATATCTCTCTATACATATATATATTCTTTAAATCAAAATCCTATTTAGCTTGTGTCCATTTCCTCTTCATCAGATTCTCTCTGCAGCTCATCTTCTATGTCTCCTTCATCAACAGCTTCTTCTTCAAGATCTTCCTCAGACAAAGGTCCCAACTCCTGCACTAATTCCTCCAAGTGCTCAATTAGCTGGCTATCTTCAGAAGGAGCTAGTGCTTGTACCTTTATTGATAAATTTTAAAACATGTCAGATCTTATCCCGACAAATATGCACTTTATAGACATTCTCAGTATACTAGTTTCATTGTAAATGTTTTGATCAACAACTCTTCATCCTTTCCCTGCAACTACAAAAGAAGGAAACTATTGCTAAAACAAGGATGCAAAGGATATTCATGGTATAGTCACCTGCTTAGCCCGGTGGAAGAAGTGTCTTGCAGAATCTTTATGTTCTTCCCCTTGAAGATAGTTAAGCCATCCTAGCAAGTACCATGTATCAACAATCTGCAAATGAAATAAAATATAAATTAATGTTAGTTATTTGTGCATACTAAAATACTTCACCATTACCTTAAAATAGAAGAAGAAGAAGAAGAAGAAGAAGAGGAAGAGGGAGAGGATGAAGAAGAAGAAGAAGAGGATGATGAAGAAGAAGAAATATATATATATATATATAAGTATATATATAAAAAAAGAAAAGAAAAAAAAAAAAAAAATATATATATATATATATATATAAATATACACATATTTACATATATATACAGACACACTGTCAAAAAGGACACATTTCAAGCATTCATTAACCAATTGCAGATGGGGGATAAATTTACTTGCCCTATCTCCAGGATGGGTTTTATTTCAAAGCAAGCCAACTTTACACCACATACCTTGACTTTTCCCCACTCTCTTTTAGTCACCCATTGTAAATCTAGAGCCATTTTTGTGTTTTAATTTTTGTGTCTTTTACTGTATTTAGAATCTTTGATATGTCATATGACAGGCTCTATCAATGCTGCAGTTGACTAAAATTGTAGTTTAGGGTCCATAGCAGCTCATTATTTTCTTTATACTCAGTGTGATAGAAGTATTCCTGTTTTATGCGAGGACAAAAAGCAACTTTATTTTTTCATATTCATGTACTCTCATGAACAAATACGAAACATATAACCATCTACAATGAAGATAACATGAAGAGGTAAAGAAGAGGAAGGAAATCTGTGCTCATGACTGTAAGTGCCATAATAAAAGGCATGACTACACTGGGCATGGGGTAAGTCATCTCAGAAAAAAAAAGAAAACACACACACACACACACACACACACACACACACACATAAAATGTTTTTTTTGTACAATGTTACTGCCTTTCTAAGAGTACAACCAAATTTTTTAAACTGCCAATATTGTGCACTATATTTCTACACCAAAGTTCTGTTACTGAAATTTCTAAATCCCAATTAATTGATTTGCATGTGATGAATTACACTAATACACCTCTTCTGTGAAAATTCCAATGTGAATTTTCTTTGCTGTAAAAAGAAAATTAAAGAAAAGGCCAAAGTTCCTCCTCCCACAAGAAAATATTGGGGTCAAGATTTTTAAAAAGCTATTCTTTTTTTTATGCACAATTCCATTGCCTTTTCAAGGATAGCTAAATTTCTAATTGGTTGAGAAATTATTGAAGTGGTCTGAGAAAACAACAACTGAAAATTACCAATATTGTGCAATAATTTCCTCCAACTGCAGTATTTTGTAATTCAGATATCTAAATCTCATGCAAAACTCCATTCTTCTGTCTGTAATGTTCCCTTGTTTCATGCTAATATGACAATTGATTGGCATGCAATAAGTAAAGAAAGATAGGAAGGGAATCCTTGTAGAAATGTCAAAATCTGTCTGTTGGCTTTTACTGTTCTTGAAAAAAAAAAAAATAATAAGACAGACAAAAAGAAAGAAGAAAAAAAAAAGAAGGAAAATCTATGATCATTTTCTGTACAACTTCAGTGCCTTACCATATTTTCAATTGCTTATTCAGCCAAAATGAATATCTGCATTTAAATCAGTTGAGTATACTCTAAAGAACAGTACATCTCTACTATAGATGATGACATCCACAGGGTTTTCTTTGGGTAGACCTCGGGACTTGCCATTTTGGGTTTTTCAGTTGTGCTCTCTGCATTTCAATATGGCACTCCTTCTCCCTGTTGTAGCACTGCCACCAGGCCCCACCCAGACTCTTGTGCCTGACACTAATTCCTTGACTGCAACGCCAGTCAGCTTTAGTCGTGCAGCTGCACAATCAATGGCTCAATATGACAAAACATATCCAAATGTCACCTAATCTTTCCCTTTAGGACATTCACAAACATCATCAAGAGGGTATGGGGTAAATACAAATGCTCATCAACTGAAAGTGCACTTCAAAAACTAGACATGCTTGGAGAACAAGGGGGTCATTACAAAAGCTGAATGGTAAATACCCTATACTTGGAAGATTTAAGTGCAGAGTCTGGCATTAGTTTTGAAAAAAAAATCTTTTAAACCATCTTACCTCATCATCTTCCTCTGACAATCCTTCAAGAACTTCTACAGCAACATCATATTCTTGGACTTCAATGAGAATTCTGGCAGCACTCAGTCTTGATGGGTATGATAATGGACACACATCAATTGGATCAAAGGTTCCTGCTTCTGCCTTTCCTTCATGAATCTCTTTATACTTAGGTAACCAAAGGTCTATTGACTTCTTTATAAATGTCTTGGCTTCATCTGGTTGTTGCCTTACCAACTGGTAACTGGCCTGTAAAAAAATATTTTAGTGCTTTAATTATGAAAAATAAAGCTTGTCAATAACCACATCTACGCACACTCATGCACACATCTGTGTGGTAAATTAACAAGTCTCCTGATTAGGATCATTATGACTTAAAATTTGTGAATTCATTTCCTAAATTTTATTTACTTTACAATATAAATAAAATAAACAAATAAACACACACACACACAAACACAAATACAAACACACACACACACACACAAACACAAACACAAATACAAACACACACACACACACTCACTCACTCACTCACTCACTCACTCACTCACTCACTCACTCACTCACTCACTCACTCACTCACTCACTCACTCACACTCACACTCACTCACTCACTCACTCACACTCACACTCACACTCACACTCACACTCACACTCACACTCACACTCACACTCACACTCACACTCACACTCACACTCACACTCACACTCACTCACTCACTCTCTCTCTCTTGCATGCATGCATACATGTACAAATTCACATATACACCTATACTTATGAAAAAAAATAAATAAAAACCTGACCTAAAATACATATGATTAGAAGCTGAAGAAAAGTTGGGTGTTCTTACAACAACAACAACAAAAACAAAAACAGAACTAAAATGACTAGAAATATATTTTGTGATTTAAACATAGCTCATGAATTTGATATAAGAAAACAATATACTGATAAAAGCTAAATACAAGTAAAAACTAATTATGCTTAAATGGTAGAAAAACGACCTGAATATAGATAATACTATCCCTTAAAAGATATATTACCATAAATTGGAAAGCCTCTGGGTTGGTGGGGTCTGTTTCCAATGCTTTGTTTATATATGCAAGACACTGATCCTCTGCTTCTTCCTCATCACAAAGATCAGTCATGTATAATTCAGCTATTGAACAACATGCTGTTGAAATTTTACGTATCAGAGCAGGTTTGTCTTCTTTTGAATCTCCAGAATTTGTCAATGGTTGCTCAACATCTGCTTTGGCTTCATCTGATAACACTTCCTCATTTGTAGTTCCATTTTCAGTCATAACATTTTCTGTTTCTGGTTTATCATTGCCTCCCAAACTTTTGCCATTTTCTGATTTCTGTGCTAGAGCGACTGTCTCACTCAATATCTCTATTCCTTTTTGATAGCATTGCAGAGATTCATTACCTTCCATGAGCTGTGCCAT
>NW_028234426.1:15321804-15339304 GCF_977035675.1 Penaeus japonicus | reverse complement strand
TGGGATTGCATCAAGGATCAGTTTGCAATGATGATGGACATATTGACGAACAAGGTCAGGTTTATACGGATGGCACTGTTGTCTATAGTGTATACAAGGAGAAGGAGGGGGAAATTCTTATTTGACAGAAACGAATGGATTTCAGTCAAGCAAGACTACAAGTATATGGATGGGAAGGGGTGGAATGCTGCGGTTTCATGGAATAGTGATGGATGAAGGTGAGTTAAAGTACTTGTCCAAAATAATGGAAATTTCGTAGACAGTTATAGAAGATTGCAGGCAGGGCGTAATGAATGGAGAATAGTAGTAGGAATGATTAGTGAGAAAACTATATCTGCAAGAGTGACACGGAAAGTTTCTAGTAAGCTAGTGGGGCCAACGTTGTAAGGCTTGGAGGCGTTGACAAAAACAGGAAACAAAAATGGAGATGACAGAGTTAAAGATGATGTGATTTCCGTCCAGAGGGACGGAGATTAATAGGATTAGGAGTGATTATATTAGAGGAACATTGCAAGTAAACGGTTTAGAGACAAAGTGTGAGTGTCGATATTAAGAGGACTTTGACTTGTACATAAGAGTAATGCGAACTATATTTGGAAAGGAAGCTGAGGATCGAGTCGGTAGTGGGGGAGAGGAGTTTATGAAGGAGGACACCCTCTTCACCTTATGGATGAACGAATGTTTGTATATATGAATGGATACATTTATGGAGAGCCATATTTTCACGATGACTACGGGTATGTCGGAACTCTGTTTAACAGATATTTTCTGTAGTGTCCATGATCTTGTTGAAAACGTTCCTTTCAATCCACTATCCACAGTAAAACTTGAATTGTTGTACCACAATCATTACAAGAATAGCTACAAACGTTTTTTGTAGGGCGTAAAACTGCATCTAATTATATCTAATAATCATACTTGCGGTACTTCAACGTGAAATTCTATTTATGTTTTATGATATACAAATTCAGAGTCAAAGTTATAAGAAAAAAAAATGTGTGACGTCAAAGTTGTATTGCACACGTAACCCCTGTAAATAAACACGAGCGGTCGGCATTCGGTGAATCCGAAGAAATTATAAATGCGGTTTTAACGATTTCATTGTATATAGTTGAATCATGTCTGCAAATCGACCACGAGTCCAAGTGTTAAACCTTCCAGATGAAGAGAGCGATGAGTTAAAAATAACGCCTTTGTAAGTATAGAAGGATTGCATGCTGTGGATTATATCACATTTGTCTGTTGTTTGAAAATAAGTGATAAGCTCTGTCAGTATTGAACAACCATGGCTTCCTGAAACTTGATGTTTTCTCATGCATTATGATGTGATCAAAACGAATCTGATGTTTCTTTTTTTCGGGAAAGGACTGTCCTCCATGTTTTTTTCTTTATTATTTTTCTTTGAGCAGATTCTTCCACTGAGTCACTACCGAGGGCCTACCTAACCTTACCTGTTTACCACTCTTCTTGATTTCCGGAAAAATACAATTAAATTAGATTACCATTTTCACTTCTATTGTTAGTAATATTGTTATAACAGTTATTATGTCAACAACAGTAATAAAAGTAAAAACAGATAAGGCCAGGTAGGCCTTCTATTCTACTCCTTGCTGACTAAACCCATGTGGACTAGTATGGAAAGTACAGCAACTGCACATCTGAGACTTTTTTCAATTATTCATTGCATGCCTAAATGATTTACTTATCTATTAGTAGAGAAAGGCATTACCAGTAGATCAGGGTTGGCAATCTTTGAAAATAGCAAGCATTTTGATGTAAGAAAGTGTTCTTGACATAAGTATTGTTTTTTGGAGGACTTGTAATGCAAATCTTAGAACTTGAGCTAATTCAAGATTTTTGATTATGTTCACTATTGAAGGGCTCATTTATTTTTGTGCACACCCAAGATCTTATCAAAAAGTGCTTTATTTTCAATACAGGCTTATGCTGCCATCTCTGTTGAAAAAAAGACTATGAAATTAAGCTAAACTGGACAGTGCATGTATACACGCACTCCCATAGTCAATGGGTTACCACCCCTCCTTTACAAGGCCAAGAAGCAGCTTCTTAATTACATTTATCCCAAAGATGGGAAGCTGTATAAGTTTTACATTCTCATCTGAGGGGCTTTGCTCAATTGAATCCCTTTCAAGGGGGTCTGATTCCCCCATTCAGTGGTGCATCTGGGCCATTTCCATTGGGGAAAAGATTGGGTAATAATAGTATACCAAATACTGAAGTTAGGAGAGATAGCCTAGATTTTTTTGATTTTTTTATAGATCTGGGTATATTGTTGCCCAGAAACTAATATGAATAAAACCAACTTCACCTACTTAGGCATTTATTGTCTTGTAATGATCTACTGCAGTTCTCATTGACTCAGCTAGATTCCACACTATATGATATTCTATTATGAGTCTAAGAGGCTAGATGGAGTTTTTGAGCATGCAGGCTGTGTTTCATCTGCTACCTTTGTGAAAAATGATGATATATTGTTAACTATGACAAAGAGAAACCACTAGTAAGAATTTTTTTTAGCAGTTTTTAACCCCTTCACTACGGGCAGTAGAAAACGCCCCTCACGCCATATCCGAGCTGCCGGCGTGTGCTAAATTTTAAACGTCGCTACTGAATATGACAAGTTTTAAGCTAAAACCTCTGCAAGTTAAGGCCAAAACCGCAACATAATCATCATGTGTTATATATCAAAATATGCATAGATAACCTCTTCCCCCATATGCATGTAACAAGTTATTTTCATGGGTTGGGAGGAAGATGGAAAGAGTGACCTTGGTGGGAGGCCTCACTCAGATGACCAAAGAAAACAATTGAAATAGTATGGTAAACTAATCATAATATGTTTTATATTTTTACATAATGTTCCATAAATAAATGATAAAATGATTGCTAGCAGGGCCCATCAATGCCTCCCCTGGTATAAGCGAATCCCACTCTTATGTAATAATAATGAAAGTCAAGTAATATATCGTATCATATCCGACCTCTATTCTGAAAGATCTTGTACAGTATCCGGAAGAAAGAAAACTCAATTCCACCAGAACTGAGCCATGACGCAGTATGTGCGTCCTCGGGTTTGACGTGAGCGCTGCGAGGACGCAGTATACGCGTCTTCGTGTTGAAGGGGTTAAAAATTTTTTTGCAGATTTCATAGCGTAGCATGGAGAACGGTATAGTTGATTGGAGGGAGTAAGGTGTCTTTCCATGCCTATGATTGCGAGTGCTCTGTCTCAACTCTTCTAACATTGGTATAAATACATTTTGTTGAAAAACACTTATAAAGGAATAAAATATACCTTGTGTTTACCTTTCTTCATTAATAGTCTTCTTATATGTGTGATGCTATCATTTGTGTAATTAGCCACATACAAAATATCTCAGGAATACATTTGCTATACCTTCCATACAGTGAAGTGGTAACCCAGCTGGAAAAAATCTGAGTGCAGTAGCCATTACACTAGGATTAATCTCAAAGTCCCATACAAAAGATAAGAATTAGAAGCACTTGGAAAATGTCATTTCTTCTACGTCTTTGATTCTGGACAAGCTAATTATTGTTTTTCAATAATAACATTGAAAAATGAGAGTTTAGGCTATCATTGGAAGATTGTAGTTTGAGATCTAGGCACTGTTAGAGCCATAAAACTTGATGCCTATAGAGTGTGTAGATCTCATGGCATATATATGGCCTGGAATTTTGGGCCGCCCTCGCCATGGCACATATAGATGCCATGGGTCAGCATTGGGTTAAGCCTATACTTCTATCTCTGAATGCAACTAAGGGCTTATCTTTTCATTGTTGTACAAAGTATATGAGATATATTTTTTACCAGTTATTTAGAACTGGCTTCCATTCAACTGATAATTTTCTCTGCCAGTGTAAAGAGATTTAAGGGAAAGTATAGGATGTGTAACTAAATATTTAAGAGTTTCTAGAATTCTATGGATATATCTTACCAATGTGACTATTTGAACTGTGCTAAAGATATCAATATCTTTTGATTGCTTAGATCATATATACAGTAAAATAAAGATCAGGTATGTGTTCTTCTGTCAAAAAGATTGCAAGCATTCTAATATTTCATACATTTAAATTGACACCTGACCACTTTCTCTAACACATTGCAAAGCTAGAATGATATTGATCATTTGCCAGAAGATGAAAGAAGTCAGTGTACTCAATATGAAATAGATCACAATATGTATCAAGAGTATTGACCTTTTTTTCTGTATTTTCCAGATTTTGAATTATGTTCATTTTTCTTTAGTTCACAAATTCAATTATAACCCATGTCCTCCCTTTTTCCCCTTGAATGATAGCATATGTCACATTGTTATATTGTTATTATTGGTTATTTTTCAAGCTGACTGTGTCATATAGGTATATACTGAAGTTGTTAATAATCCAGATCAGAAGAAGAGTAAGTGTATACAATTGCAAGCATACTCTTGGAGTTTTCAGTAGTTAATCCTATTGGGAGGACCCTCTTTTTTATACTGAATCCAGTATTTAATAAAAAATTGCTCAACACAAATCAAAATTATGAAAAGCTGCCAATAATGTACAGGAATTTACTAGATTTAGATTCTGTAGATATAGTCTCTGCTTCTTTGATTCTCTCATAATGCCAGCTATGGGCAAAGCTACATAAATGTCAGTTGAACTGAAGAGTTTGTGTTAATACAACTTAAATCATTTTTCTAAAAATTTTCAGAGGTTCTGGCCAAGAAGTAGGAAGATCATGTCACTTTCTCGAATTCAAAGGCAAGAAGGTCTTGGTAAGTGATTCGCCCATTTTTCTTTTATTTGATATATTTTAGTGAAGTTTCTGGATTATTTCTTTACTTTTTCTTGTTCTCCCATATGTATTCTGTTGTTTATATCACAAATCAGCTGATTATCCCTTTGGTAACAGTAATGATACTGCATATGATATCATATAATATAGAGGATGCATTTCATGTGAAATTTGATATTACCAAATACTTTTTAGATTTTAACCCACTCACGACGGGGGCATTCCAGCCTTGCATGTCACAATGCCGGGGCTCTTGAATGCATAGGCCTAAATCAGTTAGATAAACGACGCCGTATGGCGTCACCCAGCGAACGGGCCTTGAATGCATGGTACCGTAGTGTACCACCCGTCCAGAGAGGGTTAATACACAATGACTGTTGCTTTGTCTTCCCTCATTTGTCATTTATAAGTACAAAACTAATTTTGGATATTGTTGATGTCACAAGTAATTATTTCTAACACATTTATTTTTTGCATGTATTAAATGCATTAAGGAGTAAGATTTTAGTTATAAAGTGTTTGAAGTGAGGCTTCTGTCACATCCAAATTTCTCAAAATTACTGCAGAATTTAGGTACCAAAGCTATACTAAAAACATAAACTACTATTTGTGAAAAAGAAATAGGTAAATCATATATCCATATATTATCAGTTATGAAAAATTATTTATATTATTTCATGTTTAGATTATACATTCTGTAAAATGTTCTTTTCAGTTGGATTTTGGCATCCATCCAGCACTGACTGGAATGAGTGCCCTGCCCTTTGTGGACCATATAGATCCAGAGCAAATTGACCTAATGTTGGTATCACACTTTCACTTGGACCATGCTGGTGGTTTACCATGGTTTCTTATGCGAACTCGCTTCAAAGGTCGCTGTTTCATGACCCATCCTACAAAAGCTATCTACAAGTGGCTTCTTTCTGATTATATTAAAGTCAGGTAAGAACTATATAGAATCATAGTTTGCATAGAAGTATGGGATTTCATATTATTTCATATGTTGATATCCTAGTAAAGTATTTATGCATTAAAAATCAATGTGTATTTCATGTGTTTATGTATGTGTCCTTTTATGGATGTAATATGGATTTTCAAATTTATGGAGCACTGCTTTTTTTTTTTTTTCTCCAACAGTAATATAGCTACTGAACACATGCTATATTCAGAGAGTGATTTGGAAGCTTCATTAAACAAGATCAATGTCATAAATTTTCACGAGGAAAAGGAAGTTAATGGAATCAAGTTCTGGTGCTATCATGCCGGGCATGTACTTGGTGCTGCTATGTTTATGATACAGATTGCTGGTGTAAAGGTATGTATAGGACTTATTATTTATAGGTTAGTATACTAATAGACTTTCTCTTTATATTTTGTTTTGTAACTACATTATGCTATTGTTATACTAACTTGGTGCTATGTTGAAATTCTCTTTCTGTAATGATATATTACTAAACCAAGTATGTGGGAAAGTGAGAACAATTGCATATGGAACCAATCAGCTGCATTTATAGTAGGGAATCATGCTTAATATACCAAGTTAGCATGAATATAATAAAATATATTCACTGTAGTACATCCAAATGTTAATTTTATTGCTTAGACTAGAGAGAAGTCTGATATGTTCATAAGCACAGTACAAAAATGATTAAGATTTGTATGTCTTCCATTGGTATCCTGCTCTTTTGATTATGATTATAATGACATTTTAAAAGTATTTTCTTTATTTTGGACAAGGTAAATAGTCTATGTTTGAATGTCAAAATTTAAGCTGAGGAAAAATATGCAACAAAACATTCTAAAAATTGATATATGAAGTATATATCAATTCAAATAATTTGGAGCTACATGTGACAGCTTGGCTTTAGAATAACAAAATCTGAATTCTGTTTATGACTTTAGATTTAAAGAATGACATGAGATATTTCAGCACATGTTGTAAACTAAACTTTAAGTACACTGATTGTGTTAAGGTACAACATTTTTACTGTTTTATCATTCTGTACTTTTTACATTTATATGCAACTTACAATAACAATATTGAAATTAATTGGCAAGTTTTACATTATTTTCATATTTATGTGTGAGAAATTTTAGGCTTTATTAACCCATTGCAGACGGAGATAAATTTGGTTGCCCAGCCTCCAGGATAGGTTTTATTTTAGAGAGAGACTGCTTGAAGCAATATAATTTGAATCAGCCCACTCTCTTTCAGTCATTCATTGTAAAACTAGATCGTTTTTTGTGTTTTATTTTTTTGTGTGTTTTATTGAGTTTAGAGACATATGTGCCATGTGACAGGCTCTGTCAGTGCTGCAGTAGACTAAAATTGTAGTATATTATCCATATTAGCTCATTATTTTCTTTATACTCAATGTGATAGAAGTATTGCTGTTTTATGGGAGGACAAAAGGCAACTTTTTTTTTGGTATTTTTGTGCTGTCATGAACGAATACGAAACATATAACCCACTACAATAAAGATAACAAGAAGAGGTAGGGAAGAGGAATGAAACCTGTGCTTGTGACTGTGAGTGCCACAGTGAAAGGCATCCATATTGGCACAGGAGCACATTTTAGACACTGGGTATGGATTGAGTCACCTTCCTCTTCTCGTTTTGCCTGCACATCTTTCATCGGCGGTACTTTAGAGCAAGGGTTCATCAACTTAGTGTGTGCCATCGCTCTATACAGACAGTGCTTTCTAGAGACCGTGGATGGGTGCCATTCAAGGCTCTCTCTCTCCTGCTGGTGCTAGGAAAAAGTGGTGCCATCCAGGTTTTGGACGTTAAGCTAGCACTATATTATGGTAATTATAGTAATTATGACTGTAGTAGCCATCATCACTCATTCCTTTTTCATAGTACAATAAAATAGCATAGTATTCCAAAATCCCCGAATGGCATTTACGTCATGACGCCCGTCGTCAGGCCAAAGCTCCTACGTCATGTATGTCATGACACCCGTACGCAATGGGTTAATAATTAACAATTAAATCATCAGAAAAAAAAATCCCCAGTAACATTCTGGAAAAATAAATTGATTGATTGATTAAGATGAAATCTTAACCCATTGCCAACAGAGCCTCTTTGGCTCTAATTGGCCTAAACGCCAGGGTATTTCAAGCGCATAAGCCTAATGCCTCGGCTCTTCACCTGCTCCAGCCATGGCCAACCGCTACTCACCTGCTCCAACCACAGCCAACCGCTACTCACCTGATCACCCAGCATGCCAGCTATATAGAAAGCTATGACAAAATATCTTGTCTCCAGCAGCAAGTACTGGCACCACTTGACATGATATCTTTTCACTCGGCATTAACAGGTTAATAATGGATGACTTGATATTCACCTCATGGCTTGGCTTGTCTTCCTACTAGTGATATGAATATAATGTCACAGATTTTATCTGACCGGCTCACTGGGTGATCAAGTGAGTAGTAGCTGGCTACTGCCTCAGTGCACAAATAACCCATGCCGATAGGCCTGTGCATTTCAAAATACCCAAAGGTAATGTTCAAATAAAGCCAAAACCATCCCCTCAAATACAAGCAAGTAGTTGCTCACATCAATATCATATCAGGGTGGGGCTGACTTGCTGTGTTGGTAATCATTGATTTACAAGATATCATTTGATATCAGACTTTCAGAAAAGGTTCATACCAAGATACTTTTGATTTAATAAGCAATGTTTTTGCAGCTACTTTATACTGGTGATTTCTCAAGACAAGAAGATCGACACTTGATGATGGCAGAAATCCCTCAAATACGACCAGATGTATTGATGATTGAGTCTACATATGGTGTCAGTATCCATGAACCTCGTGAGAGTAGAGAAACAAGGTTCACTACAACAGTTCACACTATTGTTGGCAGAGGTGGACGTTGCTTGATACCTGTGTTTGCTCTTGGCAGAGCCCAAGAGCTTCTCCTAATTTTAGGTATGATGCCTGTGATTTGTTATTATTACCCAGTTTATGGTAGTCTTATATTTATAGTATACAGAAAATTTTAATTTTAGTTGATATAAAATATATTTTTATTAAGAGATATTGTTATAGTTTTGGTCCTCATAACTGTAGTTCATTGTTCACCTGAACCATTGATGTAATATCACATCAGGGGAATATACTATTATGTCATGATCTCTTCCTCTGAATACATGTTTTACATAGTGATAGAAATCATTAAGGATTGTTGATTGAATAATGTCTCTTCTCCATATCCTGTACATCAAAGATGAATATTGGCAGCAGCATCCAGAGCTTCATGAAGTGCCTATCTACTATGCATCTGCATTGGCTAAGAAGTGCATGAGTGTGTACCAGACCTACACACATGCAATGAATGACAGGATTCAGAGGCAGATCTCAATAAGTAATCCATTTCAATTCAAGCATATATCAAATTTGAAGGTAATGAATCAATAGTGCATTTTAAATCTTTGCATTGCTGCTATAACTATGATATATTAAAGTGAGAGACATATAGTGCATCAGTCAGTGAAATTATTCATTTGTTGAAAGTGCAAGTTGGACAATAAATGGAATTCTTTGTTATTTTGTATATGATAATGATGTTTATTTGGACATAAGGAGAAGAAATAATGAGATATGACACTTTTTCACCTTTGTTTTTGTTTTTTTTCCTTCATATACTCAGGGTATGGATCAGTTTGAGGATATTGGGCCATGTGTTATTATGGCATCTCCAGGTATGATGCAGAGTGGACTTTCCAGGGAATTATTTGAAATGTGGTGTCCAGACCCCAAGAATGGTGTCATCATTGCAGGTAAAATCTGAGTACCACTTAAAACCATAATGGTTTTCATTTATCCTGATAATTTATGTACGGTATAATAAAGTAAAGGCATGTTCATATGCATAGTCTTCTGGATCTGCTTACTTTTGCACATATATTATTATTGATGATTCTTATTATTATTGTATAAAATCTTCACGAATTGGTCACTATTTCTGAATAAAACAACTTTCATTGTTACCAGGTTACTGTGTGGAAGGCACACTGGCCAAAGAAATTCTGAAGGAGCCTGAAGAAGTAACTACAATGTCAGGCCAGCGACTACCAATGAAATGTTCAGTGGAGTACATTTCATTTTCAGCCCACACAGACTTTGAGCAAACTTCTCACTTCATCCGCACCATACGTCCCCCCAATGTGGTTAGCAGTTTATTACTCATGATTACATTTTTCAAAGTACAGTTGACTCTTTACTTAGAAAAACTATTGGAATGATTGGTGCTGGTGTGACTCAGTTGGCCATTTCCTTAGTGTCTTCACACCTGTGTACACTTTGACTGACTCAAATATTATTAGACCTTGTCAGGATATTTGTAACTTTGAGATCTTGGAGCCAAATATTTGGTAAACTGAGAATTCCCTGATTTTTGGTTTTGTAATTTCCATCCAGGGTTGACCAAAAAAAAAAAAGTAATACAGTGTAAGTAAAAAAAAAACAGGTGACATACACAAAAGAATATATATATTAGACTAATCTTGCAAAACTGTGTTATACTTGAAGATTAAAAACATTTGTTTAAAGAAAGATTAATATAATGTTCAGAATATAAATAGGAAAAAAATATTAATGATGATATGAGGAACAGTTGCTTTTTTTCTCTATCTCTATTTCAAAATGACTAGACTTTGTAGTTATTTCTGTTGTTTTCCATGAACTATTCAATAGTTATTGATTATCAAGCAAAGTGTGAATTTGTTGCAGACATTTTAAATTATGATGTTGATTATATTACCACTATAATTTTAGGTGCTTGTACACGGGGAGATGACTGAAATGTCCCGCTTGAAGGCTGCCTTGGAGAGGGAATATGAAGCCAGCACTGGGAGTCCTGTGAAGGTGTTCAATCCCAAGAATCTGGAAACAGTTACATTCCATTTCAGGGGTGAGAAGATGGCTAAGGTATGTCAATTCTTAAAATGGATTTCATTACTTTTTAAACAGTGAGAGTGAGGGAGTGAACACAAAATATGAGATTTTGTTATCATTATTGTTTTGTGATTTGTTTTGTTTGTTATGAGCAGGTGATGGGAGATCTAGCATTACAAAAGCCTAAGGAAAATGATGTTGTCTCTGGTATTCTTGTGAAGCGCAACTTCAACTGTCACATTATTTCACCAAAAGAATTGGGAAGTGAGTATTTTTTTTTTACCTTACAAATGTAACTGAATTATCATGTAGGAAGAATAATTTAGATCATCAAATTTGAATATGTAGATTTTGTTTCATAAATTTGGGTATAGAATTTTAAATAATGGTAATGAGAAAAACACTTCATCAGGGGTAAGATTTTTACTTTCCTATATTTCAGAATACAGTGACTTGCTGGTGTCCACCATTACCCAGAGATCAAGCATCCACTACACAGGTTCATGGCAACTGCTTCACTATTTACTTGCATCAATGTATGGTAGTGTGGAAGTGATCTTGTCTGAAACAGCAGAGAACAACAGTCTTCGTGTATTTGATGCTATAACCATTGTTCAAGAACCTCCTGTGGTTGTATTAGAGGTAATGTTTCTACATAGAATATTAACCCATTCATGCTGGTTGATGTCCTATCACATGGTTGGAAAATATAATTTTCTTACAGAGGACCAGGCAGGGCAGTTGTGACGTACTGCGTTGGTAGATTGTTCTTAAATATGATCATTTTTCATAATGTCGTAGACGCTGTTACTTTAGTTTAGGTGTTATAAAATGAGATATAGCATTAAAAAAATGATGTCACAGAAAACTATGTGATATTGATGATATCATGGTAATTTCTGCTTCTTGATCGGTTGAATGAATAGATCTGTGTCAAAAAAATATAGTAAAATCAAATGTGATTCCCCAAGAAATAAAATAAAGCAAAAAATTACTAATGTAATACTACTTCTAATTTGTCAATTACCTATGATATCATGTCACGTCCTGTCACGAGGTACCACATACATACTCATATACATGTATGATTATTTATATTGTTCTTTTCGCTTTGGTTAAAAAAAGTAAGTATAAAACATATTTTTTGTTGTCCCACTGAGAGACTGCTTCCACTTCCAACAGTATTTTCACATAGAAGTGAAGAATATAGGCAAAGTTCAATAAAATAACACTAGAAAAGCATTGCTGTAATATTTTTTTCAACTAAAATAACTTGTTTGAACCTGGCAATAGTTTTATGTGCCTTTACATTGTAGACGCATTCATGAAAACCATAAGAATAGGGTGGGTGAAAAACGGCCGGAGAGGTTCAGCACAGCACCACATAGTGGAAAAACACCCCGACACAAAGCGTCATGCGCTTTTTATCTTCCCAGCGTAAGCGGGAGTAGGTGAAAATAGGTCCTGTCATGAATGGGCTAATGATTACAGTAATTAAGAGATCAGAAGTAGATAATTAATAGATAATAGAGAAGATATTTAAGGAAGATGTAACACAGACAGTCCATAATTCAAATTTCCTTTCTTTTTAAGATGAGGAAAATATTTAGTAACTGATATATGTAATGGGCATAAATACAATAATTCTTATACAGCAGTTCTGAAATATTTATGGATTTCAAATAAAGTGCACTTTAAAATGGGCATAATTTTTAAACAATGCTACTTATATTTACTTATTGAAATACAGATATATTTGGTATAAGTTTGGTTGGTAGAGTAAAAAGTAAGATGTTATTTTTACAGACTGTACAGTAATTAGATGCCTTAAACAGGATGCAATATATAGTGAAACACAAACATCATAATTTTTCCCCATTATTTTCAGTGGACTGCAAGTCCCACAGCTGATATGTATGCAGATGCTGTAATGAAGGTGATTCTGAAGGCACAGGACTTGGATAACTCCTCTGTTTCTGTGCCAGCAAACATGAATCCAACTTTTGACAAGATGCATTTCAAAGTGAGTGACCAAGAGAAAGCATGTGTTTTCATTTAGGTTAAAGTATTATTGATCTGAGGTAGAGAACTTTGTTCATACTCTCCATGTTCATAGAGTCTTATTGCCATTGGAGACTTTATTTTCAATCATATTGAACATTGTTATACAACACTATGGTTATTAAGTATGAATTATACACCAAGTGAGGTCCTCTTTAATTGCCTTGCTGAATCAAAGATTTGTCAACATGGAATGAATATGTCATGTGTGTCAGGTTATAATAGACAATTGATTAATTAACCCTTTTAAATTTATCACTGTCCCTTATAGGAGTGCCTTATAGAACTGTTGCAAGAAATGTTTGGAGAGGAATCTGTTCCAAAGATCTTCAAAGGTGAAAAACTTTATGTAACAGTTAACAGTGTCAAGGCAAACATTGACTTGTCTGTCATGGTAAGTCGTTAATAATATTAATAATTAAATGACATATAAATCATGGAAAAATAGTTGATAACCTTGCATAGTATGTTAATGTTATGATATTAGATTAAAAGATATTTTTTCCATTTGCAGAAAGTATCATGTGAAAGTGAAAAACTGGAAAGAATAGTACAAACCGCTGTCACAAAATTGTATGAATCACTCGCTCCTGTAACTTCATCTGTGTAGTTAAAATGAATGTTAAGTGAGGGGAAATGTCCTCTCAGTTCAAATTAACCTATGGAAAAACTGGATGTTTGTTTTATAACTAGTTTTTGACTTTTTGAAAGCAAATTTGTTTTTAGAAGTAATATTTTTTCCATTTTATTTGAATCAAGTTTGTAATATTACAGTGTAGCAAATAAAGGGGTATAAATCAAGAATTATTATTTTTGTATATAATACAGAATGTTAATGTGCTTGCATCTCAATATGTCAACCCCATATATGTAGACTACGTTGACAAAGAATGAAACCAAAGAAAAAGGTGTGCCTTCTGCAGCATTCAAAGATATGCAATTTATATTCCCATAGATGACCTCCTTCAGGACTAGCTCTTAAGGAAATGTGACACTCTGAATTTAGAACTCTCACCACTATATTGCTTATCCCAGTCCCCTCTAGGGTTTATGTAAATACCCAATACACGATAGTCACTGTGGTAAAACAAAATACAGAATATACTAAATATCCCAGTGCCTAAAGAGATCTGAACTCGGACAAGTAGACTGCATTAAAGTGCCTCACTAAAGAAATTTTGTCGAGTCGATTCCTTCACTGTATCAATATTTTTCAAAAGATCAGTAACAGTAGATTATTATATCTAATGGTAAGAAGGAAAAAAATGTAGACCAAAAATAGTAAGTAATTTTGTAAGAAAAAGCAGAAATAGCAGTATGTGCAAACATTGAGGAGGAAGGGGGATTAGTAACACGTGTTACAGAAAAACATAACCCACAATAGAGCTAAGTAATTAAAAGTAAAATTAAATGCTAGATCATTCATAGGAACAGTTCAGTTTTGTTAAGATCATGAAATCATACTGAGATGCATACAAAGATGACAATTTAGTGTATAGAAAATGAAGCCATCGCTGAATCCATCTAAATATGGTACATTGCTATCGCCAATAGGGACCACAGCCTAAAAAAACAGTCACCTTTTAATCAGGATATACTAATACTCGCAATGTAGATTACCAATGCTCGTGTCGTTACAAGGAGTAAACACTAAAGATAAGTACGCCCATACATCTACGTTTTTTGTTAATCTTTTGATATCTACAGCATGATTACGTACTTATATAAAGGTCAGCATTATCAAAGCTAAATTACCGCGTCGATATTAATCCGATAATAAATATTCATCAGAAAAATATAAGTTGCTCTTCTTTGATACACTTAACAACGTTCAAAGCGCTCGGGTTCAGTCTTTAAAATGAACAGATAACCGGAACACAAAGCCAACGGATAGAAACAGAATTAACTAAGGATAGGTAGAGATACCTACCGGCTAAAAGATTCGCTTTATTTATTCGTATTGATTGAACTTATTTATTTAAGTTGCCCATGTAGGTTCTCACCGGCAACAATATACTAATGCCATTACGGTAGGATAATTCTGATTGCGTAAATATAAATATTACTTTATTTAAATTTCTATTAATTGATAACTGAAATACTTCATTATTTCATCGTTTTGACCTGTAAATCGCCTTGACAAATAGTCGTCATTTCCGGTGTAGCGTTAGATATCTCCGCAACCTTATACTAAATACAAATCAAATAAATACATGAATAAAATGGCAAAAATACTGTAGAATGTTTGCTGCAACCTGAGTCAGCCAAGCCATCGGCCAACGTTGAGGTTGATCCCAAAGGCAAGGGGAGCCTCATTAGTAGGCAAATACTATGCATTGCAGGGCAGTGGATGTTTTATTGGAGGAACGACGTTAACGAGAATAATAGGGCACTTGCATCACTGCTCGTGGTAATAATACAGTGATAAATAAGAAATTACGTAATGACAGTATTAGCCGGGATAGTTGCAGTGATGATAGCTTATTTGATAAGGATAATGAAAATGAGGTTAATTATTATTACTTATAATATTGCTATAATTGTCGTATAATGATGATAAAACACTACTGTTATTCATAACCACACAATGGTAACGCCGATAATAATAATATAAATAGAAATAATAATGATGGTAATGACAACAAGAACGTAATGGTGGTAATAAAAGGTTTGATAATAATAATGATAAAGATAACAATGCCTGGAATGCAAGATGTAAAGAGGTTCGAATACAGTCGTAAATCAGGATAATTTTTTATTTAACCTAATGGTTACTGGAAATGACATATAAATATAATATTGCATGAAAAGAAGCAAACAAATAGGTACGTAAATGCTGAAGACAAAGAAAATTTGATATAAAAGAGTAATTAGGGCAACAATACATTACATTCTTCGCAATTCAGGATTTCCAACCCCCTCTTATATAAAAGCCTTGTACTTCTTGTACTTTTAAAATGCACCGACAATGAGTCTTGTACCCATTTAGCTCAGCTAAGTTTTCCCTGGCCACTGCATCTTCTATCCGCTTCAACCGGGAGGCATCGAGTTTGAAGATAGAAATTATATCACATGCCAGATAAAGAAAACTAGAAAGAATGATGAACTGCATTTCTTCGACAAAAAAAAAATAATTAGTTGGGTTCTGAAGAGGGCGACTGATTTTTTGTTACTATAATAATTTTATCTAAAATTTTATGGTCGTAATATAGGCCATACCGATATAAATTATTGGTGAACAGATAAGATATGGAGTGTTGAATGAATCTCACTCAATAAAAATGCATACCAATATGCGAAAGCGAGTAAAAAAAACGGTTTCTGGCAAATAGGAGTGTGAAGTAAATCTCTTATAGCAGAGGTGTCAGATTCATTTACTCCGACGAGCCAGAGTACACCACATGTGGTCTAGATAAACTAGATAGTGTGAAATTAAGTAGTTAATTTACAAAACATTAAAAGTATAAGGAAAGGAAAAAAATGCCATTTGATTCATTAAAAGGCTAATTTAGTGTTTCAAATCGTGTGATTGACACCCCTGCTTTATAGTAAATATATATATATATATATATATATAGATAGATAGATAGATAGATATATATATATAGAGAGAGAGAAAGAGAGAAATAGAGATAGAGATAGATAGATAAATAAATAGATAGATATATATAGATATATATATATTATATATATAATAATATATATATATATATATATATATAATATATATATATATATGTATATATATATATATATATGTATATATATATATATATATGTATATATAAGCAAATAGAATAAAAACATGCAACCATTTCTAACTCTGGCTTAGAAAGCATTAGTTGAAATTACCTATTCAACTGACGCCAAGTTCTACGGCTGTAGTGTGTAAAACGCGCGTGTTAACAGGTGTACGTGTACACATGCGTACACGTACATACACATACACACGCACATATAAACATACCCAATTACAAACAGATGTACACATACAAAGTACACGTAGACAGCCACACGCACATACACTCATAGACACAAATGCACACGCACATACACACAAACACAGACAAGCGCACACACAAACACATAAACACCAACGAAAATGCAAACATACAAATAAACACAACAACCAAACAAACGCAAACATGGATAAATAGATATACAGATTTTTTTAAACCTGTCTATTCGAGAGTGAACATGCACGAAAAGTTGATAGAAACTGAGTATTCACGTAGAGAGCGCGCGCGAGATATTGGCATGCATCGCAAGAGAATGGTTTTGCGATATTCGAATGATGCCATTCCGAGTGCCTCTATTATTGGTCCCCGAACAAGCGCGGGAGAGGAGCACCGCCGCCCAGCCATTACGTCCATATTACTTGCTCGGCTGTGGACCATTTGCATAATTCTGTAAGCCAGGTCAGGTAAAGGTCGGAATTGGCTGTGCTCGTGACGGCCGCGGTCTCGCCAGGGACGGGCAGTGCTCTGTCATGGAAAATCTTGTCAACCAGAAGGTTTATTGATAAAAAACAAACGGTTTCGACTTGAACTGTAAACATTATCTCAGTCTCTTTACTTAACCTTTGTGTTCAAATTGGTGTACTTTTGATATAACGAAGTTGGGATTTGAGAAAATAGAGATGATTAATTTTAATAAAGCACAGAATAACGACGCAAATGCATAGAGTACACGGAGAAAATACGTGAGTACAACTC
>NW_028234426.1:15296804-15299304 GCF_977035675.1 Penaeus japonicus | reverse complement strand
ATATATATATATATATATATATATGTATGTGTGTGTGTGTGTGTGTGTGTGTGTGTGTGTGTGTGTAGGTAGGAAGCGCTAGTATAAATGTATAATTGCGATATACGGATATTTATAGACATTCATAGCCATGTGCAGATTTATTTATACGTATGGAAAAGCTTTTTTTAAGAGAATTGGCCTAAGACGGTAAATAACCACCAGGTTTAAGGACCGCCATTCATTCCCAGAGGATGGAAATTTGCAGCACTTTCAACTTATGCAAGAAATCTAGAAATCAGAGTCCGATATGTGCTATCACTGCATTGTCTCAAATGGAGCCATTCGTCGGGAAGCAAGTCCCGCATCAGTCAGTTTTATCAACGCGAGCGCAATTAAAACTTGAGAAATCTCCACCTAATTGTTGTCATCTCCAGAGCTACGTCGAGTTCTGAAGACTTGCGGCCACTCGTAATTGGCCTCTGGCAGTGGCTCTGAGGTGGCTGAGGGGCTGGCTGAACTGGCCTACAGGAAGTGGGAAATATAAAATGCTTACAGGGAAAGCAGCAAAGAGGGCGTGTGATTTGGATTTTTTTTTTCCAAAGTCGGGAAAAAACGCACTCGATACGGGAATACGCAGTCATAAGAATGAGGCGATCCGGGATCTAACGAAGTGAAAAGCGAGAAGCGAGGAGTAAGCTACGCTGGATTCGGTTCGAAGTATGGAAATTCGCGTGCACTTGCTTATGTTTATGGCCACACCTTTCTTTGACGGTCTTCGCGCGAGCGTTTCCCTCAAATTGTTTCAGAGGATCGCAGGTATACTCGTCTTTTTTCTCGAAGTAGCAAAACATAGAAAAGAAAGGAAAAGTGGAACTGGATATAGAGAGTAGGAAGAAATGCGTGATTGTTTAGATAGAGAGGATAACGAATAGAAGAGGAGAGGAGAATAAATGATAAAGGGAAAGGAGAGAGGGAGGGGGAGTGGGAGAGGAAAGCAGGAGTGAAGGAAAGAAATAAAGGACGATGCAGTAAGACAAATGAAATTATGAAAGATCAACAAAGAAAAGGAAAAACGATCAGATAGACAAACCGAATGCATTTACATAGTCAGTTTGTATCACCTTGGACTCCTGCCCTTGCGTCATGTTTATATTTTCCCAAGGCTTCGCCCGCCATGACGTTTTGCGCTAAGGACATATCATATTGGCTTGTTGTGTAACGTTGTATAACTTGGGAGAAAATAACTAAGAAGGACTAGGTTTTGGAATGATCTTGTAAAGTTTGTTACTTTCATAATACAGTGACATTCGTGAAGTACGCACACACACACACACACACACACACACACACACACACACACACACACACACAAAAGTATGTGTGTATATATATATAGAGAGAGGGAGGGAAGGAAGGAGGGAGGGAGGGAGGGAGGGAGGGAGGGAGGGAGGGAGGGAGAAAGGGAGGGGGGGAGGGAAGGACACGGAAAGAGACAGGATTGAGAAAGGTTGAAGGTGGGTGGGTGGAGGATAGGACAAGGATGTGTGATAAATGGTGAACAGGACAAGTTTGAGGTGAGAGTGAACGAAGGACTGTTTAAGGATGAGGTGAGCTTGAGTGACGAAGAGGACAAATCTAGGATGAAGGACTGAAAGTGAGAGGGGTCCCGGCAAATGTGAGGCGAGGGTTAAGCGAGAGAGGGGGAGAGGGCAAGGACGAGTTGAGAAGGCAAGGATGAGGCGAGGGTGAGAAAACAATAGAGGGGAAGGGCAAGGATGAGTGCATGGTGAGTGGAAAGGCAGGCAAGGGTGAGATGAGTGTTAATGGAGGAGGGGGCATGGATGAGGTAAGGGTGAGAGCAGGACTGAAGAGAGAATTAATCTGCGAGAACACACACGAAGGCCCCTGTGAACCACCATATGTGAGAGGTTGGAGATCCAGGTAAACAGAAACCATAGATGACAAAGCAGGGAAACAAAAAACCTCATTCGATGCGAGAACTCCTCGAGGGACATTTGAGAAGTCTTACTCATATCAGTGTAGATGTTGTGATTTATATACAGCAGGCTCTATTTGCATATTCTTAATGAAAAGTAAATTAATGGAAACCAGGAATATATTAAACTATGGCAGGGTGAGAAACCCTTTCCAGTGTGCTGGTGTCGAGTTTATGCACTTTAAAAAACAAACACATTTAGTCATTGGTACCAGAGGGAATGTTTAAAATGTAATATCAAGCGAGAAACATTTCTTTGCGTCATCAGTTGCTAGTTAGAGCAAGTTTTCTTGGCAGTTGGTTGTTTCTATTACCCATATAGAGTGAGTTACCGCACTCCGCGACAAGCTAAATGTCAATCCGAACGAAATTTGCCTGCGCAAGTACTTTTGTGTGACGGCGAGGGACTATAAAGGTCGAAAGACTATCCGAATATAGACACGGTGAAGGCCTCCGTTGCATTGGTTAGTGGGTTAGAAAGGACAATCTGATAGTGAAGACTACAAATAATGTGCAAAACAG
>NW_028234426.1:15281804-15286804 GCF_977035675.1 Penaeus japonicus | reverse complement strand
TGATAAGCAATCTAGGTTTTTGTAATTTGGCGTGTTTTGAGGTAGGCTAAGTCTGTTGTTATTGTAAAGATTTATAGAAGTTATATATAGGTTTGATAGATGTATATGATGTGTGAGTAAATGATAGTGTGCGATCAGTAGATCCGATAGGATTTTTAAAAAGGTTATTTGATTTTGAAAAGGAACACCAAGGGAACGTCTCCCCTACCCTAAGAAAAAAGCGTATATTTAGGCACGTTATCACCAGAGCCGCCAGCTATTGCCTTAAGAAGAGGGAGCCCTAACGACAGGATTTTGCTTTCACTCTCTCCGGGAAAAATGATTTACCATTTGTCCGCCTTAGTGGTCGGGCCGGGAAGGGTGTCCGCAGCTCGTGCACTATATCACGGGCTGTCTCACCGTAGACAGAGACATGTTAACCCCATCTTGTGCCTAGTTATCATGTTCTCGCCGTGGAAGTGCAGCGGACCGGGTTCCCTGAGGTCGAAGAGCTGATCTCTTCCAATATAAGGACGTAGGTTTCTGTAACGATAAGGCTGACCTCGTGTTGGCGAGGTTAATGGCAGAAGTAATGGAGATATTGTGCTTGGCAACGAGGGTAATGGAGATTCGATAGACAGCGATAGTGATGAAGGCTAGTAGTTATGTTAGAAGATGGTAGAGATTTTGTGGCTGGTGAGGGTAATAGAAATTTGAATTCTGGAAGTTGAACAGTTTAAATATGCCTTGCATAGTGGGGAAAGGAATGAAAATGTGGTCGATGTAAAGGAGATCCCATCATTAGCGAAAGTTCTGTGAATTCTTACAAGTATGATGACGTTGCTAATAGATATAGCCTAATGAAAGAGATAGTGTGCGTATTAGCGAACGTAGCAGTTCTTTAACTGTGAATTGATAATCTACACACTTTGTTAATGATGGCGATGAATGGGCGTGGACGTTATATTAAATGTGGAAAAGTGAAATAGACGTTGGAAAGGTAATAATGTAGGACGTTATTTAACTAGAATGTACAGTGGAGCAGGATGTACTAGCGCAAAATAAACAAATATAAATATATAAATACAATTAAAAGATATGATTAATGGGAAAAAATGAGTGGTGTTGTAACAGAGACGAGAGGAGAGTGCAACGAGCGAAGCGCTTGGTGTTGGCATCGAGGAAGGAGGCCTCGGAAGAGCGGAGAGTGGAATTGACATCCGGGTTATCGGTCCGACGTTCTGTATTATGGCCGCGTCATGAGCAGGCGCTTCCCCGGTCTATGCCTCGCGACCTTTCGCCGCTTACGCTCGGAAGGAATAGGGATGTAATTTCCTAAATCATCCATACACATTTAATTGCGATTGGTGTAGGGAATGCTAATTGTATACTTATTTGCGTTTGGCACCTGAAGTGCTTATTATAAAGATGTGAATCTAATGATACTTTGCATAATTTCAAGCCATGAGCATTATTCTTATATTTCTTAAAGCCTCGCTGGTATTATGCCAGTCCATGCCATTTAGAAAAGAGCTTTGGGATACATCCATCTGGTATTACCTGTTTGATGTCGCGGTTTTTGGCTCCGGCGAGTGCAACACGCTCTCGGCGAGGACGACTCTATGCCATCATCCTCACAGGTTTTAGGAGTTATGGGAATCTCACGAAAAAACTTATCCCCTTGATGTTCCTTCCACTTGTTGCAACCTGAGGTCCCGGAGCACAAATATTTATCCATTCCACAAGCCGCAACATATCCCTGCCTTCCTGTCGACACGCGACGCTCGAAACTTCCATGCTTAACATATTCTTTCTCATTCCTTTAAAGAGATCGGGGTACTGTGGAAGGCCTCCCATCTCCATTACAACACGGGAGGGTCATGATTAGTCACTTAACACCTCCCGCTGCGGTCGGGGTCGTGCATGGCGCGCACAGCCTCCCAACTTCGCGTATCCGCTCTTCTTCCAGCGCTAAATTTTATCTCAACTTCGCTCGTTTCCAGTTTGTTCGAAGTTGCCAAGTTTTTAGCTTCCCTTGGTTTGCACGCAGACGCTTGCATGTTTTATACTCATTGCAAGAGTGGTTCGGGGTGATTTTTTGTTATTATCATTTTTTTTTGCCTTATCAGACTTTCCTCCTTAGCGACTGGCACGGGATAACTTCTTGGTGCTTCCATTATGCTGCCTTAAAGGAAGCAGGAGCAGAAGGAACAGCGTCAGCGGCAGAGGTAGGATTTGAGAAGAGAAGCGGGAGATTAGGTGAACAGCAGCTGAAGAATAGTAATAAGTGCATATCACTTCAGTAATGCAGCAACAGAACAAGTGCCATTATAATTTCTAAAGTAACACCAGCTAGAGAGATGCTGATAAGGAGAAGGAAGAAGAGGAATGAACAAAGGAAAACAACAGAGAGAGGAACAATGGGGACAGGCTATGTGCAAGAGAATGAAATTGGTGAATGAATCAGAAAAGGAAAGTAGAGCAATGATCATTTACAATCTTGTGTGAATTGAAGTGAAAATTCGGGCATGATTAAGTAACATTTGCCGGATTTTGTATGGTATATAGCCTTCAGTGTCTAGGTTTACACCGGAATTATAGAGTTAGTGTTTTTCGTAAACATTGATTGTTTCTTAATGCATAGCTGGAATTGAGGGCGTATTTTTATATCCTTATTAGAATATTTTTTGGACTGATAGAATACTATTGATTAGTTTCTGTTGAAAGTTTGTAGGTGTACAGGATTATATGAACTAGTGCTAAATTTCAAGTGACATGTATTTTCTGATACGCTTTACCACAGTTCTCACGCTGCTCCCTTAGTCGCCGCCGCCTCCTCTTACAAGCAACAATCAACCCAGTAAGTTAACCTTAACTGAATTATCGACGAAATACTCGGAGGTAGCTCTCTTTCATGCTTGTTTGCTGTATAAACTGAGTCTCCTTGGTTGAGACCCTCTTTTAGGCGTCCCATTTGTGTGAAGTTAACAAGTTTGTGTATAAAGCAAGTCACATGCTATCAGCTTTGGATTTCCAATTAGTCGAAATTAACAGTGCAGCTAGTATTGTATTGCTGTAACACAACTTTGGTTTATGTAAATGATTCACTTACTGCAATTGCCAGTTTAACTGCGATGATGTATATGCATAGAAACTAACCGAGTATGAAATAGAGTGAATGCCGCATATCAGGTGACTGAATGTGTAAGCAGGAGAGTGTAATTATAAGAAATGAATGAACGTTCTGCAGCCAAGTACCGGTATGTTTGCACATGAGTGTACCGTGTATAGTACGTAGGCCACAGGGTATTTTCTTTTGCACTGTTGGTTTTTCGTATTAATGCATGTATTAATCAGCACTGCACATTAGCAGTATCGTATGCTTACTCATACTGTAAAAGAAAATATAAATATATGTCGTTCGCGGCACAGTATAGTTAACTACACATGTAATTTACCGTAAAAAACAATACAATGCAGGCGTTCCGATACATTTTACAGATATTCTGAAAGGGTGCACGATAGCAGAGCGGAAAATATGTTTATGCGCTGGACTGGATAGCGAGAGCAATGTGTCTGTCTGGGAAATAGATTGAATTAGAGCTATTTTAGAACATTGCGGATTATCTATCGCTTTATCCGGCATTAGGCCACGTGACGCAGCGAAGGTTACGCGATTGGGAGATAGTCTAGAATGAAATATATTGAGGTCATTGCCGCAGATAGTCGACTCATTTGTATTAAATACTCACCGATTTTAGTGCAAGCTTTTGCAGTCTATATCCCGGACTGACAGAAGTTGCTGTTTAAACTGCATTTTCCTGGGATTTAACAGAATGTTTAGTATCTTTTGCGATGCAATGATACATATTTTTTGCATACATGATTGGTAATATGCGGAGTGATTTGACGTTGCAGTGCATCAGGCAACTACGTAAGGAACTTGCAGGAAATTAAACCGACTTTGTAGCTAGGCGCTGTAGAAATAAACGCGCGCTAACCATGTTTTTAATTTTCCAGTAAACTGAAATCAGAGTGATTAGGTACAACGGAATCTATTCATTGGTCATTATACAACATATGAATTAGTTTCGACTGGGTTGGTGATTTTAGATGGCATATAACCATTTGGAATATAACGTAGTATTTCTGATATAATAACGATATAAATAGAGTATCTATTTTTTGTTCAGATGATTATTTTCTTAGATTCTCAAAAGACTAATCTACTGTATAGAGAATTTATCTTCCTGTCTTCTGGGAAATGGGACGTATTTTTTATACAGTGGTCCAGCATGTGGCGAGATAAACTTGCTAGCCTTTTCGATGGAGTTACTTATTACCTTTCAAAAGAAAGCGTCCGGGGAATAAATAGGGAAATATCAGGCCGAAAGACTTTCGCCGTTGGCCCCATTACTGTGTAATGTCCTACTTGCCTCCAGCTCGTCGTTTTAGAGATAAAAATCATTGATTTTCTCGGATGCCTTTATAATGTCCTGGCGGCGGAGAGGTCCCGATCATTTTATTTTTTACGGCACTTTAACCCTCTGTGCAAGGGCGATGCCGTGCGGCGCCTTCCACTCCGCGTTCCTGTAACAGTCGGCCTTGTGTCTTCCAAAAAACTCGGCGACCCGGGTTCTCCCAGACTCATTTCCAGGCCTTACCCAAGAGCCCACTCCTCGCTGCTCGCAGCGCCCTTGTTCACTCTCACATTCAACAATCTTAACTTCCACTCTTGCCTGCAGCCTCGCTTCTCGATCTCGTTACTCAACCTCTCGATATTTGACGCAGTTTGCAACGCATTTTTTTTCTTGATAGATTAGGTGTTTTACATTCACGGCTAGTTCTTGTAAAACCAAAAACGTTCAGCAACATCGTAATAAGATTTAAAAGTATTGATTTCGGTGTAAAAATGTGGCATGTTTCGAGCATGTCATAGCGTTTTACGGTCGTTCGATGGCATAACGTAGCTACATAACTCATAACTGCATAACATAGCGAATCACATATTGAGAGTCGTG
>NW_028234426.1:15269304-15276804 GCF_977035675.1 Penaeus japonicus | reverse complement strand
GAAATATTATTATGTTTAGGAGGACTTGTAAACGCATGGAGGCGCAATTGTGTGTATGAATCGCTAAGGGTGTCACCATAGTCACTGGCCAGTCGAACAAATAGGGATTGTTTATTTTTTCGTCCTATATTTTGTGCACGTGAGATAAAGGTCATATGATATGCAAAACCCCGGCAGCCTAGAGGCAAGCCTACGCGAGCGGCTTCTCACATGGCGCGACGTGACCGGACTCACTCTACGGACTCCAGCCACAAGAGGTTTAGTCCTTCCCGGGGCGAGGAATAGCTCATTTATGCATCGAAGCCTGCAATATATTCATGATTTTTTTTAGCAATCAATGTACTAGCGGTTTATTTATTTTTTGGTTCATCCTAAAAAATCGTTCGGTTATACGCGGGACTTCCCACGCTAGAAAGAAGAGCCAGATTCCATTCATAACATATGAGGTTTTTGCTGTTTAATCTAGAAAATGGTCTTTTTCGGTACAGCCTTTTTCCTCTAGATCTTTCCACGGGTTCCATTTTAGGATATACGCAAGAGACGACAGAAAGGCACCGTGAGTCCTGGAGAGTCCCTCCATGGCAACCCACGCCCTGTATCAACTACTGAGAAAGAACGAACATACAGCACGTGCGTTACCCCAAGGTCTATTGGTCGTTATTTTTAAAAAGAATTATGCCCCCGTTACAGCCCTGGTGCTTGCATTTTGTGGTCTCGACATCCACATAGTTTTTAAGAATTTATGTTTATTGGTGAGATTTGTGCGAGGTCCTGGAATATCAATGAACCACGAGTGCTGAAAGCTGCCATGCATTCGGGTACGCAAGGGACATCAGGCTAGAAGCAGTGCAATAGAACTTCGATTTTCTGTTTAGGATAGTCGGGTAGCATGATAGACTAACACGATTGGAGATGCGAAGATTCAGCAGCTTATACTCAATCATTAAGCCACACTCACACTCACTCACTCACTCACTCATTCACTCACTCATTCACTCACTCATTCACACTTACTCACTCACTCATTCACAAACACACACACACACACACACACACACACACACACACACACACACACACACACACACACACACACACACACACACACACACACACACACACACACACACACACACGCACACACCATTCCAGTTGGATGGTTTTGGCATTACCTTAAGAACAGTTAGCATAAGGGCATATGATATTGAATGGAAAATGTCTACAGATGTAGCGGACAGGGTTAATGAGTTAACGCTAGTAGTCTAGGCTCCCCAGCAGGAGATACATTTATAAGTTTTAGCTGCCAATTTCCCGTTTTTGTCGCCCTTTCTTTCTATTAGGGTAATTTTTAGGTAAATATAAATTTTCAATTCATTAGTTTTTTTGAGTGTTGATCAATGAGGTATATCTGAATAAATATTAGTTTCACTTCGCAAGTTTAATGACAGAAACAGTATCCCGGGAGTAAATAAAGATTAGATCTCTAGGCCAGGATATTCGGCCGTTCAACAAGCGTAAGAAATTCCAGTTAGGAGCGGGTCTGAGTGCCAACAGAGATAAAAAAAATATATACATTGTGCGAGAGCATTAATGGAATTTCCTAGACACTGCAACGAAGTAAACTTAAAGATTCCTTCTAGAAATCACCCACATATTCATAAAAAGGACTCACACAAGGAAGGATTTGCATTACAAAAAATTGTAGGGTAACATTCCATTGTACTGATCTTATTGCTCACCTTTGCATGGTGCAAATCGATCAGAAGGATTGCTAGTTGTGCACCTGCTACCTTCCTATTAGTTTCATAGAAACGGGCTGTCTTCCGGTTTGTTGATGCACAAGAGCAAGACTCGGTGGTTGTTGGAAGTTGCGTTGGCATAATTTCAGTATCGGTTTAGAGTTGATAGTTGTCTTTGATCTGTTATAACTCGCGGCGTTGCAGTATATTCGTGGTTTGAAGTTTAATATTGCTTATGTAATGAGCAGTTATCAAAGCTTGTATAAGTTGAACACGCTGATGATCGAATTATCCTCTTTGAGATATCTAGATAATCTGTTGTAAATATTTATGTGATGTATATTTTATTTTTCTGTTTTATTTAGAGGGCCTTTTAGGGATTTTAATAAATAATTCACCCTGTCCGGCCGTAAACATTGATTCGAGGAAATCATGATGTTCATTTTACCAGCACTTCTCGTATCCAATGCCTCGTCTTTATTTCGTAAACATACACCTAACTGCTTGTTCACAATGTCATATTGTTTGCGTGTGTGTATGAGTGTATGTGCGTGTATGTGCGCGCGCGTACAAAGCATAGATTACTCCACATTTTAAGGCGAAAAATAGGTCCATTTGAGGATTTTATTGCTGTTCAGTAATTGAGAAACTTTGCTTCATTGCATATCCGGGGGAGGTGAAATGACTATGAACTGCGTTGGTATTGTTTCAAGAGAAAGGAAGTAATCTAGACCAAATTTAAGGACCATTTGCTCAACATTAATTCAACTGTGACGGAGAAAGAAAGAATCATAAGTTAGACGGAGTCCCAACTTTACGGAGATGAATTAATGTCAAGTTACCCCTTGAGAAATAATAACGGCCAGACTTAATGACATCATCAAGCGTACCCGGGACTGCATCGAGAGCCTACGCAACTGCAGTCGTTCTGGTTGACATTCTTCCCTTCGTTTGGAACTGAGTCATACTTCTCTTTCTTAAAACTGAAATAAATCAGAATGCGTTTGCGCTTTTTATGGAGGATTATTTTGGCGGATGGTTAGCATGTATCTGTATTCGCCTTTCATAAGATAAATGAATGTGGATCTCTCTCTCTCTCTCTCTCTCTCTCTCTCTCTCTCTCTCTCTCTCTCTCTCTCTCTCTCTCTCTCTCTCTCTCTCTCTCTCTCTCTCTCTCCCTCTCTCTCTCTCTCTCCCTCTCCCTCCCTCCTTCCAGAAGCCGAAGATAATAATCGAACTTGATTTCCAGGATTCTTTGGGAGGAAGATATCTCGGGCGTGACAGACAGTCAGTAACATACGCACATCCATAAGTGCGCGCTCACACTTGCACACTTACATACGCTTACACTTATACGCGTACTTACACACGCACGCACGCACGCACATACTCACTCACTCACACACACACACACACACACACACACACACACACACACACACACACACACACACACACACACACATACTCACTCACTCACTCACTCATTCACACACACACACACAAAAATACACATACATACACACACATACATACATACACACACACACACACACACACACACACACACACACACACACACACGCGCGCGCGCGCGCGCGCGCACCGTGCAAAAAACAGAGCGTCTCCTTTCGTTCGAGTCAGGATTCCATATATCCGTAGGCCTCCAAGTGCTAACGTACTCCTTGTCCCCAGGGAAGTAGACTGAGACCCAAGATATCATGAGGAAAATGTTGATCCTGCAACGAGGATGACGATTCTTTTGGCAAAGCAACATTTCTCTGCACATATTTATACCCGGTTGCACATATGTTATAAAAATGATAGGAAAGCGTCGTCAGTAAAAGGAAAATGTGTACCGTAAAGGCGTACAGAGGAGGAGGGGAGGGGAGGTGGGGTGGGGGGAGAGCGGCTGGGGGGCTCGGGAGCATTGGACCCGCCGAGACCGGTCCCTCGCCTCACCTGGGGACGCGGACAACGCTTTTTGTTGGCCGGAAGATCCACTATCCTTGGCCGACGCTTGTTACCAAAGCTAGGGCATCTTAGGAGAAGAGCTACGCACACACACGCTAACGCGAACGTACGAACGCAGGCACGCATGTACATATACACATCCACTTCCACATACATATACATCCACATCCACATCCACATCCACACACAAACGCGCGCGCACACACACACACACACACACACACACACACACACACACACACACACACACACACACACACACACACACACACACACACACACACACACACAAAGTTATTCGGAAATTAAATAATTGAATCAGTATTGTAAGAGACCACTAAAGTTATGAGGAAAAAGGGGAGGTTGGAGAATGGCTCGGCAGAAGAACAGAAAAGTGCTGCGTCTCGGAGGATGTATGAGGGATATTTTCAAGCTGTTTTCAGCAGTTTCTGTTTTTTTTCTTTGTTTTATTATTCTATACATAAATCTTCACACGACTTTGATTATTTACATCTTCGTTATGAACAGCCAGAAAAAAATATGTGTTGGAGATTTAATTACGTAAATCTTTCGTGCCTAATGTATGATTCTTACATTTATTAACAAGTTTACTAAACTACACATGCCGTCGCAGATTTTTAGCATGAACATTCCATTACCTTCTTATTGTGATGCATTACCGCTGCAACGATTCCCTATACAGCATCATAGTCATGCAAGACCGCAGTATCAGCACACAGACTTCCATTATAGTCATGCAGTATATTATAGACAACCGTGTCCGGGTGTCATATCACAGAGAACAAGAAATATTTTTGAAAAATATAGGATAAGTGCAGTGTAACGCTGACCAATGTCCTTGAGGGGTGTGCGTGTTTTTATGCGTGTGAGTGTGTGAGGAGGATGAGGGTAATGTCCGCTGCTAGCATCTAGGACTCTTTTTCGGTCTGACTGTCGTGACCCGCACAGACCTACTTCAGAGCTCGATGTCTAGGATATCAGCATATTCTGAGGCTCGGGAGTAGACGGTTAGAAGGATATCCGGGATGCTATTGATTCTGTTTTGTAATAGACTAAATGGTGATGCCTTTGCATTGGTTTGCGTCTCCCCCAGTCGAGCGTCTTTCAGTATCTTATATCAAGACGTACTTCACGTACTTAATACGCGCCATGATGGCCTGGTGGTGTTGCTTAGGCTTATGGTAGGAAAGAATAATTCATTTTGTAAATAGTGTGTTTGATACATTCATGATTTAACGCCGTAAGCAATGTCAATATAGAAATATACATTTGTGTAAATATAACGAAACCGTTTTTTAACTGGTTAGATGATATTAAGTTTAGTTTCCTCTTTTGTGATACACATTATCTGATAGATCGTATTAGTCTACCGTCTTTGGGTAAAAATTGTATTGTATGATTCTTAACGTCGCACAAGCGCCACGAAGCGAGACTGGCTACAAGAGGAAGAAGACGACAAATAAAAAACTAAACCAGTTAAACAGACTAATGTGTTGCATGATCGTGCACGGACGAAACCAAACCGTGGGGCAATGCATCCGTTGTTGCTTGGGGAAAATATACCAGGTGGGGCTCAGATTAACTCATTTGCAAATGCACGTTAGATGAAGCTCCCAGGGAGGAACAGGGAGAAAGGGACGACGCGAGTCGAAGCTGGGAAGGATCAGAGAGGGAGGGCGAGGGCGGTGTGACGGAGATGGATGAAGACGGATGTCAGATACAAGAGAGAAAAAGAATACCATCAGCGTGAGCGCGAGGAACAACTCAAGCTAATACGGAACTTGCTTCGCGACAACGCGAGGTCCTCCTAACTGAAAGGGATCACAGAGTCGATGTTGTGCGCGAAGTAGGTGCGAGGGTTGATGTAGAGTCTCGCACAGCAAGGTGGAATATGTCACGTTGACATTTACTATTCATAAAAATTGAAGCTGATAACAGGAGTTTATATCTTAAATATATTGATAATTCCACCCATACGATGCGCTTGAAGCACTGATTATAAAGCTTAAAAACATATTTTCTTCTAGTATATCCTTAAAGCAACAACACCAGGTGCTGGATAAGGAGGGGAGAAACTCCACACGCTAAAAATCTAGCAAAGGACACTTAAGAAAACGCATAGAAAATATTTGGGAAGTGTCGCGTGACGATGCATTTAGGGATGTTGAGTAAGTTGAAAATCCCACTTTTTCCTCCGTCGCTACAAAGGTGACCAGGAGCCAGTGGGGAGCTATTTCACATTTATCCGGTTCCCATCGGGTCCGTGCATCCTTGATCACTTGCGAAGACGAGTGGAGAAAGGGCGGCGGCAGCTGGGCCTGCCATTCGTAAACATTGCGATTTTTTCCGTATCATAGACCTCTCCGCCAGGCTTTGTGAGGAGGTCACGAAAAGCGAGTCTTGTCTCCGTGGACTCCGGATCGTCTTCTTGGGTTTATGAAGTGGTGACAGGGGGGTAGGGTTAGGGGAGAGGCGGGAGAGTGAAGGGGAGCAGACACCCCTGGGGAAATCTAATAGAGTGGCTGATGTTAACGCCGCCTTTATGACGGATTATCTCAGAGTCGCTTATGATCGATGATCCTGATTGACTGTGGCAGTTGCATGTGCTATGATTCGTGTCGAATACTGATGTTATTATAAATGTTGGACGTGTTATCTTTGACATCGTTATTATTAGTTTTGTTTTTGTTACTACTACCACCACCACTACTACTACTACTACTACTACTACTACTAAAACTACTACTAGTACTAGAACTACTAGTATTACCACTACTACTACTACTACTAGAAGAACTACTAGTATTACCACTACTAGTACTACTACTACTATTACTACTACTACTATTACTACTACTACTACTACTGCTACTACTTTTGAAATCCAGATATAGAAATAAACATGAACTCTGATCCTACTCTTATGCCAACATTTATTATTTTGGCTGATCCTGAATACGTATAATCCATGTCTATGTTACTACTCATTACTTTGGCTAATCTAGAACATGTATATTCCAACCGTATTATAACGAGCGATATTTTTTAGTCCATCCCACACAGCAAGCCTTGAGCAAGGTGATCGCGATCGTGTTTAGCACAGAAGAGCAGATCGAGAAGGCGAGAAAGACAGGCGATACCTCATCCAAGTAGCGAAGCCCCTTGGGTGGTATTTTGTTCTCTGGCATGACTTCAGGGATCCTTTGCTAGAAATAGAAAGACAGCTCAAGGGCCTATTCCCCCTGAATTCGTTTATTTTCTTCGTCTTCTATTTGAAAGTATAAAAATGTGCGTCATGTGTGTTTAAGTGTTTGTATATGTATATAAATAAATAAATTAATATGGGTATGTAAATGTTGTATTATAACTAAACTATATACATATAGAATAGTACATATATGCATGGACTCGCATATAATACACATGTATGTAAAAGAAAGCGTGAAAAAGCGGCCCCATATTCCCCTAAGATGTGGAGAAAGTGGCGGCGTCCTGCAGTCTGCTTCGCACTGTGTAAACCACAGCAGCTTCACACGTGGACGATTATGCTCTCTGAATATCCACTAAACTTTACGACTTGCACGCAACAGCTGGCCTGCCCGGGGTTGAGCCTGCTAGACAATAATGTTAGGGAACAACTAGCCGCTGCAGAGCTTTAGGACTCAGTTCTAAGGTGTATATGTAAAGGGAGGGACTTTTCACTTATCAAATATATACTCTTGAACGTTGATATACGTGGATTAGGACAAACAAGGCATATATTGAA
>NW_028234426.1:15256804-15259304 GCF_977035675.1 Penaeus japonicus | reverse complement strand
TTTGTGTTACAAGCTAAACTTATCCGTGAAAATGAGGTTTGTGAGCGATCACGTGAAAGTGAGGGACACGAAGTTATGCTGGCGTCGATGCGTAAAGGGGTGCAGGGGTTATGCATTTTGGCTTGAGAATTACAGTTGTTAAGCAAAACAACACTTCCAGCTATACTACTGGACTTTTCTCCATACAGCCTAACAGGTGAAAGGCATTTTGAAGGTATTTTGAATGAAGCTTGTTTTTTTTTATTCTAGAGGGTTTTTTATGGCTAAAATAGACTGGAAATACCAATATCAAATGACTACCGGTTGATTATAAACTTTAAGTAGCAATGTAGACGATATAACGACGTTGATGGGCAACAGGTAGCGATAGGGCAAAGCTCAAATGTAAACCGATCACAGCAAGCTTGTTGGGAGTAATTGACAAACTTCTGGCAAAGGGCAGTCGCTGAACCGTATAGTTTTGTATCCGGGGCAATGTTAGTTGCCAGGCGAGAATCACCAAGCTCACATAAATAGGATATCGGCCATATGTTGTCTTGAAGCAAAGATTCCTGGTTAGATATCTAGATCTCTGCTCATTGATGAAACTAGTTCGCATATACTTCATATTTCGTATTCATCATTATGCCGAGACGCGTAAAATAAATTGCAGACCTTCATGTTTAAATTGTGTTGACTCAGTTTTCATGATTATTACCCTTGAGGAAATGGAAAGAGTTTCCATTACGGGTAACTAATGAGAGTGGAGCTAAAGACCGATGAAGGGGAACGTTACAGCAAATATTACTGGTAACCATTATCTCCTCGGGAAAAAAGGTTTTAAAATGTGAGGTCCCCTTAAAGGGATTCCTTGATTAAAGCTCGTTTTTACCTCTCCGGCCTGCGTGAACCTCGAAGCTGTTTTCAGTTCGTCGATGTTCAATAATCCCAGGTCAGTAAGAGGCTTTAGCGAACATTGGTCGCCTGGTTTTTATAAGTGAATAGGCATTGGCTGTGATGAATGCGTTAATATCGTAGGCAGTTTTACGAACAGTATAATACGATGAACAATTGGAAATCCTTTATGGAAGTTTTACATAAATGTGATAGCAACTGTTTTTTTTCTGTGTACATGTGTGTGCATATATACATACTAACATAAATGTGCATGTATATGAATATGCATATGTATATGTACATATTCATATATAGATATAGATAAAAATACTCACACACTCATATAAACACACACACACACACACACACACACACACACACACACACACACACACACACACACACTGACACACACACACAGGCACACACACACACACACACACACACACACACACACACACACACACACACACACACACACACACACACACACACACACACACACACACACACACACACACCAGCACACACACACACACACACACACACACACACACACACACACACACACACACACACACACACACACATACACACACACACACGCTTGTGTGTGTGCGTGTGTGTGTGTGTATGTATATATGTATGTATGTGCCTGCGAACTATAATTGTCACTTATATGTTAACTGCACAACTCTTTGATGTCACATTCACGTAACGGGCTATCGTTTGGGAAGTCTCTTTGATTGATCCTGATGCCAAGGATTTCTCTTGACACGCTTTTTGGCTGCCATTGTTCACATTTATCGGCGACGGAAATAGAGATGCAGTCACGAATACTTCAGAAATATGGCTTATACTATATCCATCATAAATGGCTAATGTCATTATTGTGGGAAAAGCTGCTAGGATGCGAATGCAGGAGGTCATCATGACACATTGCCGATCATTATCAATTTTATGTCAATTGCCCGCATGACTAGCTCAAATAGGAAAACCTTTTTTTCGCATAGTCATTCTCACCATTCGTTGACAAACCGAACGCAATAAAGTTTGGCATCTATCCCATCACATAGCGCATATCGAAAAGCAAAATGCCTTTTTTTCTTTATTCTCGTATATCCTTGTCTTTTTTCCCAGGCAGTCCAGGTGTCCCCAACCTCCCCTCGATCAATACTCCATTACAGCTCACACGTCTCCAAATCCGCGGAGGCTGAGGTTGTGTGTGTCGCCGCGGCATTAAAACTCAGAAACGACGGTCATAGATGGAGCTCCAGAGGCTGCGCCGAAGGTGGAGTCATTAATCAAATGGCATTCAAGGAGCTCATTAATTCACGGTGCCTCCGCTGGCCCGGACGCCGAGAGTAAATCATCTCGGAATAGCACATTGCCCGAGTAAACAGTCGCTGTTGGCTTATCGCCGGGTGGAGAAGGACATTCTTATCCTTCGGGCGAGAGTGGGTGTGTGCTCAGGCGCTGCTTCATGAATATCATAAGTATGCTATGATTCTTCGGATAGCACTCCTGATACTACTGCTTATGAATATGATTACGAAAGGGATGATTTTTGTATTGGTAACCTAATGATGTCAACAACGGTGCCGATAACAGTGGGGTCAGCGTC
>NW_028234426.1:15244304-15249304 GCF_977035675.1 Penaeus japonicus | reverse complement strand
CCCAATCTTCGTTGGCATATAAGGATCAAGTCCGGAGATTGTGCTTGCTTTTGTCTGGACGACAGCCGTTCACAGGAGTGGGGAAGACGCCATGCTACTGTAAGGTTACGGCTTTTAAGTGGTAGTTGATGAGAAGTTGCCGCCATATAACTAATAACAGTCCGGGGGGAGGGTGAGTAGTGGGGGGGGGGGGTGACACTGTAATTGAACAATTCCCCGAAGGCGCCAGCAAGGCTTCTCGCTTCTACTGATTGGCCCCGTACCTTCCCCAGCATGCTAAGCACGACTGCCGCGCTTACGTCTGAATCGTAATCGCCCGAGGAGAAGCGTTAGCACCGTAAGAGATCCTGTATCATCAACGTAAGCCTTGGCAAACCAACACTGTGACATAATATAGAATCTCATATCATAGTTAGTACAGGAAAGAAAAAATAATGCAAATCGTATTGATGTTTTTTTCAATAACTCTCCTAAAACTACTTCCAGTACCGTAAACGGCGCCTTACTTTCCGTTCGAAGAAGAGCAAGATGCCCTCCCTGGTATCGGGGGAAGATAAACAAATTGCCAAAAGTTTAGGGAAATCGAGTGTCCACATGTATTTCAACAAAGCTGACAAGAGATATAAACTTAGATCAGAAATGTTAACAAAAAAGAGAAGTAAATATTCATATTTTTTTCTGACGGCAAAGGAGGAGAAAATAGGAGAGAAGAAAGAAAAGAAACAAAACTGGCATTAAAGACAGCCGAAACCACTTGGTCATTGTTATTACACACATCTGTATTAATAATGCATACACGATTAGCACTGAGAGTAGAATACATTATCATATATATAATTAACAGACATTTTATATCCCTCCATCCATTGCCATTACACGGCTGTCGTAGTTGCCAGCAGGATCTTGAGCTGGTATGTTATTTCGCCTTAGAGATGCTGTTAAGCTTCCACACTTCACAGGATTACGTTCGCAGTGGTGGCGAGGGGGGCACCTCGCCACCACCGCAGAAGCCCCAGGTCGTGGCGGAATGAAGGGAGGCTTACGCGATGCTGGGAGGAACACTCAAGTCCCAATGGCAGGAAGACAGGTCGTGGAGGACGGCCGCAGCGCGCAGTCGAGAGGGGGCCATGGCGCGGCCGAGGCAGGCCCCGAGGAGGGAACACAGGCACAATGACAGGGACAGTAATTGAAGCTGAGCGCTGAGAGAATGGTAATGCAGGGAGGTCCTGCATGTGTTGATAAAGGACCGCGCTGGTGCGGTTCAGATCCCCAGCGGAGGCAGTGGCCCCTGGCGTCTTGCCTCCTGAGCGTCACCTCTCGGGAACAGCGCTGCTGTCCCGCTGTTCGTTGCTGTTCGCATGTCTGCTCGGACGTTGTGATTGCCCGTGGCGTAATTTATGTACTTTTATATTTCATTGTTTATCAACCGAGGGATTGACCCTCTAGTGGTAATGGGAATTAAGGGATTAATAATTTTGTGAATAAAAGTGCAGTGGAATGTGTATTTCACTTCAGTGGTAGTGGAGAATACGATTTCGTATTATATTAGTTTAAGTAAATGTTACAATATGCTCTGTTTTCATATGCTTAGAATTAATAGCCAAAGGTTTTGTAAAAAACACTAAGACGACAGTAATGTTTGCTTACCTAAGATTTACTATTTAAGACGCTGTCCCATGGGTCTCATACTATTACGCTAAGAGCAGGGGAACATTTTGGTATTACAGTTTCCATGTCCCCCAAGGCAGCAGTGTGAGTGTGAATGAATCTGGATGTAATGGAATTTCGGATTATATTTGTTTATATCGGCCAAACCTTGGTCTCGAGCGGAGCACGGCGGCGCGATCTTCTCCCTCCGAAGCGGATTCATCCACCCCGCCCTACTGGCCCGTTCCGCCCTCGGTGACTCGTGTCACCCTAGACGCCACGACGACCTTGCAGGCGTTGCAAATGCGTGTTGGCCTCCTCAGCCGAAAACTGTTCTCAATATGTCGGCACTGGTCGGGTAGAAATTGTTTGCTAGCGTACAGTTGCGAGTAATTGACTGGATATAGTTATGAAAAATAAAAATCTATTTTTACGTACACAACAACAACAACCGCTGCTAGTGATCTGCGCTCCATCACCAAAGCAACCACTGAGTAAACAGTCACCTTCTACCAGGATCATTGTAGAGACCTTACTGCCGAATACCGATGCACCTTCACTTTATGGAGCAGGTCTCTTCCCTTTAAGTCATCGTGTTAAGTAGACTCGCGGTGTGTCTTGGTCGGACGGAGTAAATGACCTGGCAGAGAGCGGCGAGAGCGACCCCTCACTTCCTCACCTAACGCCTCCCCTCGACACGACCCTGTTATTCGCGCTTGGGCTTTCGACTCGGAAAACCATCTGACCATATTTACTGATTGTTGTTGCTGTCCTGCGGTATAATTGATTCCGGTGTGCAGCATCACGTCTCACTTGACATCCTTCCACGACAGGTTTGTTACCTGTGGAGGTGCTCTCCCTCCACCCTTCCCCTCCCTGTCATGCTGTCACTCACGTGCTGGCCTTTCCTCGGGTTGCTGCGCTCACCCACGTATTCGTCTACCTGACTGTCATTCATCTTTCGGCGCTTGCATTCGTTCGATTATTCACCGACTTATACACAAGGCCTCTATCTGATCAGATTAATTCATCCGCCATCTCTCCGACGCATCTTATGCATCAAGAGCTATATATGACTGATTTTTTAAACCAAGAACTCTCTTTCTTTGTTTATGTCTTTCGCTTGTTATAGGATTGAATTTTGTTGAAGCAAGATAATTACTTGAACGATATTGCAATGTATTTTGGTGAGTAAATGTGCGAACCAGTACATTATCGAGTTTGTATGACCTTGTTTCTTAGCACTGGATCGTAATTGTAAAAAAAGGAATATATTTGTGCGTGACTGTGCATAAAAAATGATGACTGTATTGCATTAATTGCTCTAAACTCTTAATTGACTAATCACTCCAAAGAGATGAGGTAGAGCTCATTCTATTCCATTGCATGCTATATATGCAAACCAGTTTTCTGAAGTTCTTAGAGTTTTCATCGTGCTCTATTTTCTAATCTTCTAGAAAAAAGAAGGGAGTTATGTTAATAAACGTTTAGCATCACGTTATTGAAGTATTGTTCGAGAATATTTTTATCCAAATGCCACAGAAACTCGAAAGTGGATGAATTTTTCATGGTAAATCGTGCTCGACATTTATTTATATGTCTGGAAATATAGCAAGCATGTGAATGTGGCGTGGATTAGCAGATATTCTGGAAATATATTTCATCTGGATGTAAAAAGAGCTGAATTGTTTTATCTTTTGTTCATATTTGAAGTGCTGTTACATTTTCCATTTTTCCAACATTTGTTCCTAGATTTGCTGATCTGCGCTTTCCTAAGATTTATTGATTATTCTCTTTAAACACGTAATTGGTTTGTTCATTTCATTATCGTCCAAAAGGAGGTAAGACAAGGTTATCCTGTAATCATATTCCGTTCTCTTTAATCAAAACAGGATTAATTTTTGGTAAGTATAAACTAATAGTAAATGTTGGAGAATGACCCTTTATACTGCCAACGAGGGAAGGACGGTCTTGCTATTAAAAAAACATAGATACAGCTTGTTTCATTTGAACCAGTGCGTTGTTCGAGGAATTTCAGAAATTTCTTTATTTTGAATATTGAACAAAAACGAACGCCTTTATGTATATGCCATAATTCCCATTGCAGAAGGGTCGACTTACTGGTTCGCTTGCTGTTCCGACTGACGTGTCATATACGCCATTTTACCCGACATCGAGTCACCATTGGATTCCTCTCAATTAGCAGAGGCTTATATCCGGGACTCTAGAATTGCATCAATGATCAGGCAGGAGAGGCACTATCGGGAATCGCGTGTTTGCTTCTTTCAGCAATAAAACGACCAGCAACTTTTGTCTTGTCGGTAGACATCTGACTCGGCTCGCCCTCCGAGGGTCATTCACAAGGTACCCGCCCTCGGACTCACCGGAGAGTCATCCTCTCTTCAAAGACCCAACATGTTTGTAACGACTCAACTGCTCTCTTAAAAGCCACCCACTTGCCAGAGGCTCAACTGCACTACAAGGACTTATCCATTTACCAAAGGATCACCTGCTCCACAGTTCCACTCTCCTAAGTGCTAACGGTGCACGGTGCTGGATTTTATAAATGTACACTGCTCTTTTTGCATTCTTCGTGAGAAAGAGTGTGTGTGTGTGTGTGTGTGTGTGTGTGTGTGTGTGTGTGTGTGTGCGCGCGCGCGCCTATATTCCAGCATTTCCCTTCTGTCCCCTCCTTCCAGCCCCCCTCGCTCCCTCCTTCCCTCCCTCCCTCCCATCCTCCCCCATCCCTCCCTCCCTCCTTCCAGCCCTCCTCGCTCCCTCCTCCCCTCCTTCCCTCCCTCCCTCCTTCCCTTCCTCCCTTCCTCCCCCATCCCTCCCTCCCTTCTTCCTTCCATCCCCCCCTCCCTCCTTCCAGCCCCCCTCGCTCCCTCCCTCCAACCCTCCATTTCCCGGGTACCGTGCCATGTGTGCGCGGTCTTCCCTCCTGCCCGCCGAGCGGCGCGCGGGAAACCCCTCCCAGAATCTCTAATTTTCCTCAATATCGGCCACGCGGGACTAAAATTTTATTCTTGTAGATATGAGAATAGGTGATGAACGGCCGAGGGAGAGGCAAGGGTGAGTGATGCTCATGGAAGGGAGGCGGAGGTGGATGGGGAGGAAGGAATGGGAGGAGGATTTGGAGGAAGGGAGGATGCGGAGGAAAGAGAGGGAAAGGAAGGGGAACGGGAAGGGGAAGGGGAAGGGGAAGGGGAAAGGGAAAGGGAAAGGGAAAGGGAAGGGGAGGAGGAGGAGGAGGAGGAGGAGGAGGAGAAGAAGAAGAAGAAGAAGAAGAAGAAGAAGAAGAAGAAGAAGAAGAAGAAGAAGATGAAGCAGAAGCAGAAGCAGAAGAAGGA
>NW_028234426.1:15231804-15234304 GCF_977035675.1 Penaeus japonicus | reverse complement strand
TTTCTTTTCATATGATTTCAATTTCTTCGTCAACTTCAACAAGTTACAGATTATGTATGGGTAAAGCTCCTGCCGTTATATGTTATATGTCGTATTCTCAAGGGCATGACTTCATAAGCATATAGACAAATTGCCGCTAATATTTTTATTGTCAATGTATTTTGGCTAATTTACATATAAGAATGTGATCTTGCATTAAGATCTTCAGAAGAACGGGAAAATGATGGTGTTCTGTTTTATTGATATTTAAATTGCCATGATTCCAGGGTATTGCCGGGACAGAGCCTTTATGGTCGGATATCATGCATTCGTTAGCTGAAGTTGACCTTTATTGCTTGTAATGCGAGTTCGAGCCGTTCCAGTGTGCGGGTTAGGTATGGCAATATATGCCGCAATTTGATTATAGGCATTACCTATAAAACCATTATTTGATCCACGTGCGCATGCCTGGAAGGCGAGGTCCACTGAGCTGCGTGTCCAGTTCGATGAAGAGTTGAGCCATGCGAAATCGATTCGGAATAGAGCGTTCGGGTTTTGTGCTCGTTCGGATTTATTACGTCGACCCGAGCATTGTGGTATTTGGCCGGAAATAATCTAGTTGTTTGATGGAATAGCAGCTCCATGTTTGTCCTTGCATGCCACGCCGTTATCATGCGGACTACAGTTGGACTGCGGAGGTTGATTCTCTCGGTGACAGCGTGCAGTTTCTGGCACGTGGAGAAAGGATGAATGGAAATTAGATAACCCAGCGCGAATTCTGGCAGCGATGTTCTGCAAGAATAATGTTCTTCAAACAAAGCCCTAGCTATTATTGATTTTTTGAAACATGAATTATGCGAATTAATATCATTAATATTTTCCCTAACTGATGCCTAATGTCTGTTCCACTGTTACGCAATAAGTATATTAATTTTTTGGTGGATTTTTTTTTGTAACGACAGATATGATCTTATTTCCGTTTTAGGAGCAAGAAAAAAACGGGGACACACAATCTCCCAAATGAGAAAGTAATCGCATTTGTAATCGCTTAACTTATCAAGATTATTAATGTCGTCGCTGCGCTGTGCTTAGCCGCGTCCTCGGCTACTACATTATAAAGCCGCGTTCGATCCCACATCCTGGAATGGCGGGAGAGCTATACGTTTTTTTGCATACAGGTATGAGGACTTAGTAAATATAAAAAAACGAATTCCAGATATTCTGCTATATCCAGTTAAAATTCCGGGGGCGCCACAAATCTGGCGCGGCTGGAATGAATGCATTGCTCCACAGGTTCCAGCCGTGCATGTGTAAACCTCGTTGGGAGAGAGGAGTCCAGTGTGATACATACGCATAATATACCTGAGGTTCAGATTCAGATTCTGTTCGAGCCGCGGTGCCGCGCTGCGTTTAGCTGGAACGGAGACCGGGAACGTGTTTTACGAGCGCCAAAGGTCGACTTTTCTTTGTCTCCTAATTTGCATACTGATGGAGTAAAAACTCATTGTCGCCGTGTAATGAGGCCTTTCATTATGCGGAGATAATAGGAACTTCTGGAAATGCTTTTTAACAGTTCTGCTATTAGATGAAGTGACAAGTGCCATAATTGGGTGAAAAAGGAAGAAGCGTGGACGAGGATTGAGATTAAGAAGGATGGAGAATAATGAATCTGGGAGGAGGCGACGGAGCTTCCTTGTGAATGGAGGCGCGAAGTGAAAGCTGAGTGCGGCTTTGCTTACTCAAGAGGAGCTTCCTGCCAGGGCAGGCGGGGGAGGGGTGGGGGGCAGGGACAGGGCGTGGCAGTTGTTGGTATGTATGAGGGGTGCCGCCGCCATCACCGCACGATCCTCGTTGAATATCAATCATGCACCGAGCACCCACACGGAACCCATACAAGATTGATATAAAGTTTCCAACCGCGAATACGCTGGTAATTCACTGCCATGTGGAAGGGTCGTCTGGTCGGGAGATATCGCAGATTTACATAGAAGTACTGTTTGTTTGCACGCACGTACATATGCACAGAGACACGCACGTACATATGCACATAGACATAGAAAATATTTACATGCATATGTACATTACATATATTAAATATATTACATATGACTTTACATAGATCGTACTTGTTTGCATGCATGCATACATATATTGATAAATGTGTTTACGTGAGTACATACAAACACATATAGTAATTTCCATTCATACGTACAATGTACGTATGAATGGAAATTACTATATGTGTTTGTGCGGACACATGTACGTCGTACATGTGTCCGCACTGAACTTGCTCAGTGCGGACGAGTGGTGGGCAGGGAGGGATTTAGGGTGGAAGGGTCGATCAACATAAAAGCAATTTTGAAAACAGATGTTCCACATTCCACATCTGTCATTGCCTGTACCCGAGTATTTGCACAGTGGAATGATGGGAAATGCAACAAGATTTTTGCCCTTCTTTTCTATCTATTTTAAGAAGCGTGTTTTTTTTTGTCTGAGTTTACAAGGGAGTGTGAGCTTGGAG
>NW_028234426.1:15216804-15221804 GCF_977035675.1 Penaeus japonicus | reverse complement strand
ACTTCCTCCAAGGTAACCCCCTTCTCACCCCCCCCTCCTCCCCTCCACGCGAGGCAGGCTATTGTCTCTTTTCTAATACAGATTGAGATTACATTCGGGGCCGTTACCGGAATGCCTTAATGTTCTCTCTCCTCTGGAAACGTTTATAGAAGTGTTTCGTGTCTTGCGCGCCCGCCGCATATACGCCAAATTTATACGAGGTGTTTAGGCCCTTACTGTGTTTGTTTGCATTTTTTTGTGGCTGAAGGAATGGGATAATCCCTGGATCCTGCGAAGACAAGGGGCATGCGGGAGGAGCCGGGTGTGGTCGTCGTGGAATTGAAAACGCTCTCTTTTTTTGGGGGAAAGCTTAGGTATAAAGCTCCACATATTTTCCCTCTTAAACCCTCCTGGGAAGGACCTTCCTGCGCTAATGGACAAATATACTATTTCACCTAACATGTCTTCTATTTTCTTGTGTCTTTTTGGTAGAAGAATGCTTCCATACTAAAAGGTTTATTGAAAAATGTCAGTAAACCTTTTTGTGAGTGTTTCTTTCATTGTATCAACACGATAGTATTTTGTTATTCATTATGTCTCGTTCTTCATCTGTTTTTTTCAGTATACTCAAGACTATACCAGTCTGATTAGTTGCTTATCGGATTTTTTGGCGGTACGGTGTGGAAACCCTCCATATTTACATTGCAAATTCATTCTAAGACTTGCGGTGAGGTAATGTTGTGACATCAAAGATTTATAGAGTGCTACTCAGTGTAATTGAGTGCAATGTCAATACATTCGCGTATGCCATCGAGGTTGGACAGATAGAAGGGGCGATTCCGAGAAGCGAATCATTGAGTTAGTCTGGGCCAGTTGTTAGTTATTTCTTGGTTGGGCTTTATCTTTACTCCTCCCTTCTTTTCTACCCCTACTCTCTCATGCTGCACGTCGTCCTCTCCTTTTTGCCTACTGTCTTCTTTCCTTCCTTTCTTTCTTGATTGATTCTCCTCCTCCTCCTCCTCTTATTCTCACTTTTGTTTTTCCCACTCTTCTTGCTCTTACTCTCTTCAACTTATCCTCTTCCTCATCTCCTCTTCCTCCTCCTTCTTTTCCTCTATCTTTATTACTTCCTTCTTTCTTCGTCGCTCTCTTTTCCCCTCTGCATTCCCCATCCCCTTCCAGCTTATTGTAGGTGTGCTCCGTGCTTCATAGAAGTTAGGCCACGACATTATTGACCCCGGCCAGGTAGAGCAGGTAGCGTTATTTCCACATCCCCTTCCTCCTTCGCCTCTTCCCCCCTCTCCCTTCGCCTCTCCCCCTCTCCCTTCGCCTCTCTCCCTTCCCCTTTGCCCCTACCACCTCTCCCTCCTGTTTGAGTCCTCAGGAGGAAGGAAGCGGTTAACGAAGCGGCTAATGTACAATCCGAGACACCTCGGTTTCCGCGCCGGTGTTGGACAGATGCCGTCGCGCGAGCGCCCCCCCCCCCTCCCACCTCTCTCTTTCTCTCCCTCGCCCCCCCCCCCCCTCTCTCTCTCTCTCTCTCTCTCTCTCTCTCTCTCTCTCTCTCTCTCTCTCTCTCTCTCTCTCTCTCTCTCTCTCTCTCTCTCTCTCTCTCTCTCTCTTTCTCTCTCTTTCTCTCTCTATTGGGAGAGGAAAAGGATTAGGAGAGGGAAAGGAAGGGGTAGGGGGGGGAGAGGGGAGGGGATAACGACTGCTGTCGTTAACAAGTAAAGCGTGGAGTATCCTAATGACCGTACGTGGGGATAAGGACCCCTCTTATAGCCCCGAAATGGAGGTATTTTATCCCGTGCTATATATTTTGGTAGTTATCGCGTGTTCTTTATTTATAGATGTTCTTCTCCTGCCCCTACAAGTATGATTTACCTCACTTAATCTCTTCCCTTTACCCTATCCTCTCCCCCTTCGCGGCAGTCTATCTCCAAACTTTCCCTTTCCCCACATTCATCTCCTCTCTTTTATTTCCCGTTCCCCATAGCACATCTCCCGTTTCTCCTCCCCCTTCCTCATACTCATCTGCCCTCCTCTCCTCCCCATTCCCCACACTCATCTCCCCTCCTTTCCTCCCCATTCCCCACACTCCTCTCCTCCCCATTCCCCACACCCATCTCCTCTCCTTTCCTCCCCATTCCCCACACCCATCTCCTCTCCTTTCCTCCCCATTCCCCACAATCCTCTCCTCTCCTTTCCTTCCCACTCCCCACACTCATCTATCTCCTCTCCTTTCCTCCCCATTCCCAACGCTCATCTCTCCCCTTTTCCTCCCCTTTCCCTACAGCCATCTTCCCTCCCCTTCTTCTTTTTCCCCTCTCTGCCACTATCTCCTCTTCCGCTGCCGTCCTCTCTCTGCCTCTCCACAAAGCCCCTTCGCCCTCCTTTGTCTCCTCCTTACGACCTTAATCAAGTAAGATGTTGGACCTGCTCGTCACTAGAAATTCCTTCCATCTGACATTAACCAATTAGACGTGTCATTGGTATTTACTGAAGGTTTGATCTCCACCGCTCTCTCTCTTTCTTTCCGTCTCGTCCCTTTCTGATCTCTCTCTCTCTCTCTCTCTCTCTCTCTCTCTCTCTCTCTCTCTCTCTCTCTCTCTCTCCCTCCCTCCCTCCCTCCCTCCCTCCCTTCCTTCCTTCCTCCCCCATCCCCCTCCCTCCTCCCCTTCTCTCTTTCTCTCCTCCCCTTCTTCCCTCTTTTCCCGCCCTATACCCCCTCTGTTTATTATTTAATCTTGTTCGGATGTGTGCGTCGATAAAGCTGTCTGGAGCTGACCGTAATTGAACTGTTGGATCTACACGCGCTCTTTATTGGCCTTCCAATCAGGGCGAAAGGAAAAGTGTCCGGACAGTAACGTAAAATGTTGCACTAGACACTCGGGGATGATGCTGGTATTAGTTAAATGCATTAGTGTTGGTGACTCACTCTTTCAAATGTTTGGAACGGAGGTTTTTACATTCTGGAATGTTGGCAACGGTGTTAATGAGGCAGAGTATGTGTTTGGATGATGCAGGTAGTAGTCAAGGAAAGTGGGTTTAGGTGGAATATGTAGCACACTATACGACCCGACCTGGTAACAGTTTAGTTTGTGTTATTGGGACTGTGAGTACAGATCCCCGAACTTGCCTTGACCACAGAGAATTTGAATCTGCATGACCAGCAGTCCGTCAGAAAATATCCCTTCCGAAAGATTCAAATTGGGCTTTTAGCTCCTGATCTCCATGATCATAACATGTAATTTTCTTATTTAGACATTTATATTTTTCTCTTGTTTACCGCCAGTATACGCTCATAACATCAGTGCGTGTTGTGCGAGCAGATGGCAGCGCTCCTCACCCTGTTTCTGGAGGGTGAGCATCAGCAGACGATGTAGGGGTTGTAAATGATGCTTATTGAAGAGGCAGTACCCTTAGGAAAGGGAATGCATGCAGAATGCATGGCGATGGTGACAAAGTCAGCCCAGCAAGTCTGGGCTGTTCGGCTGACAGGGATGGGGGTGTATACGTAGCTGTTAGCAATGGTGAAAGGGACGTGTTGCTAACTTCAGATAAAGACGGTGCTTCGTATACTTGGGTTAAGGAAATGCATACCCTTAGATATGACTTAATTTTAGTATTCCAACTATAACCAACAACAAGCATCTCTTTGAGTTCGCGATACACAGTGTGACCAGAATATTGGACGGTCAGGCAGCAACGACGCGCTTCAGTTGGGACACAGGTCGACACGAGGAGCACATTTACATTTTTTTATTGGAACACGATGAGGATAATTATTGCAGGATGGCTGGAATAGGACGGGACCCCAACGCCGGGTTATATTAGCACAGGAGGGCATTCCCAACATTATCTGATAAGGAAGGCTTTGATGAAGTTATTGGAGGACGATGCCAGGCGAATAATACTAGTTGCTTATGATGTTGTAACCATTTTATCTCTTAATGGAGTTAAACATTATTGATATGAAAGGAAATGTAAAAAGGTCGGTAAGAATGGAAGCAAAGGTAGTCTTAATTGACCGAGCGCTAGCCGAAGAACAGTTCGTGTCAATGGAGTAGCGGAGGAAGAGGGCGCAATTAAGACTTTCTAATTGCCCCTTTGACTTGTTTGTATCACGAGACTATTACGAACCACGTAAAAGCAAAATGAGTCTAGACCTAATCTCATGCAATATTTCAGTTATCTTTGAAGATGAAACTGTCATAATCATAATGTTGGAAAAGCACCGTGAGCATATGAGGCCAAAGGAGACATGTTTCGAACGCCGCCGCCGCTTCAGCCACGAACGTTAATCCCGATACGCGGTGGGCTTCTTTTTGTCAACAGTTCCCGGATGTATTCGTTTACTTGCAGCAAATGCAGACGCAGTGGCTTAGCTAGTGAGTCAACAAGGCAAAATGTGTGTAAGATAAATCCACTTTGGAAAATTACAGTCATTCTCTCTAAGTAGACGTGGTTGGGTAAGAACCCGGGGTGACACAGTGGGAGGATGTGAGGGGGAGACCCTGAGAAATTGGCTTTTCGCCTTCAGTTAGGGATTCAGAAGGCTCATGTTCTGTGACCATTACTTATGTCTGATAAATGTTAGGTCGAGGATGGCCCTGCGTCAGTATATGTCTGGAATTATGTTTTAGGATTTATTTGCTGGTACTTGTGATCTAGGTGTTCCCGTGGGCGTGTTTAGCTATACCTGAAATAATCTCCTTTTTGCTCTCGACCTTGCCTGGAGCTTGTAGCAATGGTGTTAAGAGCATGGAAACCTCTTATTTATACTTGGTTGCGGAGGGGGATTAAGCCAGTGATCACAGGATTGACCTCGTTCACTTGCCGAATTTTTTCGCCTCTTCCAAAAATGATCATAAACATTTTCTCTCCTCACTTCCTATGAAATTGAATCTAAGATCATTAATCCCCCTCAAAGATTTTTTCCTTCGAGAATAGCACTGCAACAGCAATATGCGGCTCTCTCATAAGATTTTCCCCTTTTTTTACCACCGACTGTGTTACAC
>NW_028234426.1:15209304-15211804 GCF_977035675.1 Penaeus japonicus | reverse complement strand
TCAACGTGTCGTGTGCAAAACAAGCGGGAAAATAGATTCAAGTACAATTATTCTGACAGGAAAAACTAGGAATAAATGGTTAGATAAACAAGCATTTCTTATTTCGCTTCTCTCAATCCTTTCTTATTCCTCTTCTTTGTGTCCTTTCGTATCTCGTCGTTTTAAAATGTTTTTGATTTTTAAAACATCCTGACAGACCTTTCATGCTAACCTAAAATGATTTGTTTGGTGAAGTATTTTTATCGTTGATATTACTGATATCGCTGTCACTAACTGTGATATTCTTGAAATGTGATACTGTTACAGTTATATTTCCAGCATTTTGTATTGAAAAGCTTTTTTGAACCTTTATTTTTATTTTTTTGACATCGCTTTCGGATCAACGTAAAAACGGCATTAAAACTGTTTGATAGAATGTAAAAAAGGAAAATAGTATTTCTTTATTTTTAAGGATTTGTGCAGTGCTATTCTGATAACATATAAGCATAGTAGGCATTATTTTAATTAAATGCTGTGACAAAAGCGATTTTCTTTTGTTATGCTTTGTGTATTCTGGGAAGGCGGACAATGCGATTTCGACCAATCATGTTCGACCATGATATTTCAGTAGCCAATCACAGCAGCTGATGCACTTCATTCAAAATCGTCTCCAGTTAGACAATGGAATTCGCTTCGTTAAGTTTAGAAAATCATGAACACTGCTTGGTCTGGATATCATGGAGGTTAGGATACAGGTATAGTGATCGAGTTTAATACAGTCCGTTAAGGAAATTAATATGGAATGAAAGACTTAAAATATGTGTAAAGTCGAAACTTTGTAATGTTTCATTTCGAAAACTCGTTCTTTCTGTGTTGTAAATCAAATTCTGGAGAGTTTAATATTTAATATTCATTTTAGTCCTCTATTAATGCAAGTATAGTACAGGCGTTAGAATATCGATATATATATATATAAGATATATGCTTTTATAAAAAAGAAAGAAAAATGGCACCGTCAGTATGTTCCTGAAATCATGGGTATTAAATGTACTGCGGTTACTTTATAGCATCCAGAAAAGAAATAACCTAGTGGCATTTTAGTTTCTTATCGGTCCACTTACTTTCCATCTTACATCATCTTTTTTCATGTACTCGGACGTCTTTCATTGCTTTGGCTTAGAATTATTTTGTAACTAGTAGGTTAGATATGCTGCGCGTTCCACTGGGCTTGCAACGTGTCGCGTTTTTAAGGAATGTAGACCTATAACTACATTTCTGTATACTCTAAAGTGAACGGTTTATTAGAATAGACATAATAGTGCATTTAGTTCATTAGTTGAAATATCTTCATTTAAAAGAGGCTGTACTTGAAAAAAAAAAGTATTAGGAAAAAATCGCATATTGGATCGGTCATTGGCGTAAATTAAAATCAAGCATTAGTTAATCATCATCAGTCATCATCATCAATACCAACACAAGCGAACGAATTGTATAAGAGGTGGGAGGGGGGGAGTCATCAAAAGAGGACTCTATAAATCCTGAATCGAATGTTGGGTTTACATCGCCCGTCATTTTTCTAGATACTAAAAAAGGTCCTTTGTTAATTAGGGGGCTTTGGGCCATAATCTCGTGGTCATTTGCATTACTGTGATGAGAGGCGGCTTCGTTATTGTCAGCTGGATCGTAACAGCTCTGGTCTCATGGATACCAAGTGCATTATGAGGGCGATGATTATTTCTTGTTTGACAATTTATCGCCAAAGTTTAATTTGTGTGTAAATTGTGTCAGGGCTAATAGGGGCTTTGTTTGTTATGAAATGTTATAGCTGACATTACCTCATATATTTCCATTATTGCATTTGTCATCATTACGTATCGTCAGTAAAGAAGAGCAGTTACTGCCTTGGGTACGGCTGTAAAGTAATTATGAATAAAGACTGAGCATTCCAACATGATTCCACTCATCGGTCAAGCCTTGAGACTCACCCACTTTCTCTTCCAAAAATGATATGGTCGAATTGATTGTTTTGGCATGATTGTGCGTTCAATTGTCTCCTATGTTGTTGGTACGTTTTACTGTGCACGTGCTCGAACACTATTATTATTAGTTTGATTATACTTTAATTAACATATGTTTAATGAAATGCTACACACTCACTCACTCACTCACCCACTCATTCACTCAACCACTCACTCACTCACTCACTCACTCACTCACTCACTCACTCACTCACACTTTTTGTCCTCAACCGAACGCACAGGGGGGCCTTTACCTATGAGCTCACAGGCAAGGGATGATATGCTCCTGTTCCCTATTTTGTTTGCAAGAATTATCAGCAATTGGTCGAGTTCAATAGTTGTCAGCGAAACAAATGGAGAGTTGGGGCTTGAGCGGGGCATCCAATCTCCCGCCCCCCCCGCTGTAGTTCATCAAGCTCTCTTTTTTTTCTTTTCTCTTGCTTTTGCTTCTAATGCAGTCTCTAGCCCTTTATTATTTTCTCTGACTCTCTTATTCTTTGGCC
>NW_028234426.1:15199304-15204304 GCF_977035675.1 Penaeus japonicus | reverse complement strand
ACGTAAGGTTGAATAGCACCATCCAGTTAGACAGTTTGTAAATATACAAAAAAAAACAAATATTAAAGTGTAATTCCAAGTGCTTCTCCGTATGGCAAACTATATGCTTTATATAAAAAAAGTATTTTCCTTCTTTATTTTGTAAATCAAATTTGATATGATTAGAATACATTGACAATCATATTATTTTTGCATTTTATATGATTGCACTTGTCACACCTGTTAAAGGTACCATCGTCTAAGCATAACTGTTAAGACATCTAATTGCTTACTTTGGAGTCTCAAAGAGAAAAGAATTGTCATTTGCTTTATTAATTTCACAAATGCATTGATAAATTAATTTATTTGATAAATCTTGGGAGACCTGGCTCAAACACAATTCACTCTTATACAGAAAATGTCATATGTCATATAATTGTTCTCTGTATATTATGTAAAAGTTCCGTTAAGGAATCATGCTTGGCATGACAAACACGTCCCACGGAAAACCCTTAGCTCGGTCAGGCTGCCATTACCTCCGCCGCAGTCAGCTGAATACCTCGACAGCCTGTCAGCTATTAATCCGAGTAAATGGACCTTTATTTACCTGATGATTGCGTTTGGCTGAAGTAACATATAGGTCATGTCTGGATGTTTCTGGAACGCCTCATTTTCTGTTTTATGACTGCAACTCAACATACAGAAAAGGAGAGATATTCGAGGCTCAGGCAGTGAACAAGATGTAGACAGGTGAGGATGAAAGAGAATAAGGATAATGAGGGTCGTCAGGTGGCCGTTCTCCCTCCTGCAGTTACACGCGATGGCGACTCACTCCACTCAGTCGCTCCTCAGCCTAGGGCAAACATGCGCTCTTCTGTTGGCTCTGGGTGGTCTTACTTTAGTCACGGCCTCTTGCTGAGTTGTGCTGACTCTGCTCTGTTCTTTCGCCCTGCTTTGTTTCTGCATCCCAATCTATAGTATGTCTCTTACGTGAGACCATACTAAGACATTAGACCAGCTCTAGGAATTGTATATAAGATATACAGGTTTATCTAACGGTGCGTAAAATTTGAATATATACAGTAAATAGTCCATGACGCTGATGTTGGCCTTTCAAACTACACCTCACTGCACACCTGAGCTTCTCTAAATAACTGGGCCCTACCACACACTTGGTTCCAGGCTTGTTACTTCGCTATACAAACCATCAGATATCTTGGAGAAGTTTGAAGTGGGTTTCCGCAAGTAAGCGGATCGCAAAGATTAGGATTGGGTTCCGTTGAGCGAGCATGCTTGGTTTGAAAAGACAGAAACTTCAAGCACCGCCGTAATATTGGTCTTTGCGGAGATTTGTTTACACTCGGGGTTTGTTAAGAAAAGTTTACCCAAGATCGGCTCAAACTTGAGGACGTGGCTCTGCCTACTTGAGGCCTGCCCACTCTCAGGAGATGGAAGAGCACATTAAGAGGAGGAATTCCATGGCAAGCCAGGCGGGATTTTCCATCATAAGAACATTCCTGTGTGCTGTGCCTTCATAGTAGGAATCTTGATAGTAAAGATGCGTGTATGAGAGTGGAAGCAGGGAAGAGGCTGCTGCTATTTTGTATGTTTGGATTTGTATACTAGGTATAAATGTACATACGTAAATGACGGCCTATATACACAAGTATGCTTTGATTGCCATGCATGTTGTCATGGTTGAATATTTGATGGGTTAACCTTTATAAATAGTGTATGTCAGACCTAGGTATCTGAACTGAAAAGTCAGCATATGTCCCCAGATTTTATTAGATTTGACCTGCCCTTAAATTCGCAAAGGAAATATTTATCCCCTTGTGAAGGAGCGTTTGTCGGTGGAGCTTTCGAACACGGCCTCTCTGGCACTATCTGAATGATTTAGAAGTAGCCGCAGGAAGTTACCTTTTGCAGTGGCGTTGCATATCTAGTCATGCCACAGGGAGTATCCTTTGGCGTCTTGTACACGATTAGGCGTATGGTGCACACTTGTAATTCTGTGCCCCTCGCATGCCTTCCTCATGTCGGCTACCTTGATGAACACGTTATAGTACTGGCTGGAGCCTCAGGGGATGAGTCGAGAGAGAGTTCCAGGCCGCCTCAACCTTTGATCTCGACAGCGATCCTCCGTACTTCGCCACGAATATACTTTACACTATATATATATATATATATATATATATATATGTATGTATATATATATATATATATATATATATATATATATATGTATATATATATATATATATATGTATATATATATATATATATATATTTATATATATATACACATACACACACACAACACATACATACATACATACAACATACAACACACATACACACACACACAACACACACACACACACACACACACACACACACACACACACACACACACACACACACACACACACACACACACACACACACACTAACGCTAACACACATTTACATATATATATATATATATATATATATATATATATATATGTGTGTATGTGTGTGTGTGTGTGTGTGTGTGTGTGTGTGTGTGTGTGTGTGTGTGTGTGTGTGTGTGTGTGTGTGTTTGTAAAACCATGTACGGATACGATAACTTCGATACCCGTTATCCTTCCGGAAACCAAACCCTCGCACACACCACGAAGCGTCGGATTCCCAGCGCAGTCCAGCGCCGCGCCGCGCCTCACGGGAAAGCCTTGTGTAAGCTCCCACGACCCAGTTAAAGTCACTCCGTGTTGATAAAAAACGACGCCTCGGGATTAGGAGTGAAGGAGTGTCAGGAACAAGAAGAAGAGGGATGCCCAGGGCAAGCCCTCTCCCTCTCCCTCCCCCTGCCCCTCCCCCTCCCTCTCCCTCTCCCTCTCCCTCCCCCTCCCCCTGCCCCTCCCTCGCGTTTTATAGAGAGTTGCGGGGGTGGTGACGGGTCACTGCCCCGCTCACGGCATTCCTCTAACTTCCTGTGCTTTTCCTGATCTGATCTGCAGATGATCATGTTATACACATATCTCCTGATCAGCCTTGATGTTTATATCTCTCTCTCTGTCTCTCACTCTCTCTCCCTCCCTTTCTCCTCTCTCTCCCTCCATTTCTTCTTCTCTCTCCCCCTTTCTATTTCTTTCTCTCTCTCTCTCTGTTTCTCTCTCTCTTCTCTTTCCTCTCTCTTCTCTTCTCTGTCCCTCTTTCCCTCTGTCCCTCCCTCCCCCCCACACACGCACCCTCACACACACAGACACACGCACGCACGCACACACACACACACACACACACACACACACCACACACACACACACACACACACACACACACACACACACACACACACACACACACACACACACACACACACACACACACACACACACACACACACACACACACACACACACACACACACACACACACACACACACACACACACACACACACACACACACACACACACACACACACACACAACACACACACACACACACACACACACACACACACACACACACACACAACACACACACACACACACACACACACACACACACACACACACACAACACACACACACACACACACACACACACACACACACACACATACATCATACATATATATATTCATAAATGATTACACAGATACTCACGTACGCGCGTGCGCATATACGCAGGCACAGGTCAATACATTGATGTTTGAATATATAAATAAACATATAGTCATACTACGCTCTGCAATCTATATGTGTTTTCGTGCGACTACGTATTTGGTAATCACGAGCCTTTTTCCATTTTATTTCCAGTCTCGGGCCGGTTTTATTTTTGTTCATTTCATTGAAATTACATTAAGTTTATTTACCATAATTTACCCTGGCATTGCCCACAGAACGAGGAGGGGGATTTCACAGCCTTTATCTCGTGAGCGTAAAATGGTTTGCATATTGTTCACGGCAGCTCGAGGGATGGAGTGCGCCTTCCCTTTGTTTACTTACTTCCATCTCTGAAGATTGGATCCTTGGGGATATGTGCCGAGATCCCTTGGAGGGACTGCTTCACGCTCATGTATGTCAGAATCACATATAGGCTGTTTTTTGATGGTATTGAGCGTGGAGGGCTATGGGATTGGGGAGTATTTGACATGTATGTGTCAAACTTCTACTGGTATTGTGCATGTCTAGATAAATCTCTAACAACTATGGTTGTGGTTTATTTGCGCGCGTAGGCCTACATACACGTTCTGCACATAACTTGCAATTTGTATGTTTTGTTTATCCCTGTTCTTCATAAAAAATAGAGCAGATAACACGCATATAATGCACCGTAGGGGGGGGGAGGGACTAATATTCTTGTAACTGATTATCGACTTCATGCGTGATTAAGACATGAGCAGGATTTCTTATATTTCATAACTCCAGTACATTTCTCTCACTGAGAACGAAAAGGGAAATCGAAATATGATTGTGCGACATGTTTTACTGAATAAGAAATACTTTTTAGAAGACTTGGGTATACGAAACGACCTCCCTGCAACCGGGAAACGACCAACATGTTGAACATCAGCCGCTCCCTTCCTCCTCTTCTGTTTCTCATTCCTTTTCTCACACTCCATTCATCTTTTCTTCCCATTCCTCCTTCTGCCGCTGTAAGACACACCACCCGCCATCTTGATAGAGTGCATGTAATTGAGCAGCAACGGCAAATCAAAGTGGTATCATCGCCCGAGCACTATTGATCCATCTCTTGGTCCTGCCTCAGTCACCGAAGCTGAAATGCACGCCGAGACGCTAGCAAAACACTTCGATGTTCGAATGTTGCAATCGTACCTTTTCACGAGAGACCCCGTTCATTTGCTTTCAAGTGGGAGTACCGTCACGACACGTTCGACACTATGTAGAAACATTTGTTCCTTATGCGTCTTCTGTTTGTTGCATACAGAGGCCGTATGATGTCCACCTCTCTGCACTGGCATATTATATGTCGTTTAGCTTTATAGTGATTAGTTTGCTTTGTTAAATAGCC
>NW_028234426.1:15179304-15181804 GCF_977035675.1 Penaeus japonicus | reverse complement strand
AAAAAAGAGATTGGTGTCCAAGCAGCGCAGGTGACGGCACTGACTGAATTAATGTTTACACAGCTTTTCTGTACGATGTGAAATCATATATTATGAACGACCGGGTCGATAAGACGCTTTACTTCGACGATGGCTGCGCATGATGAATGTAAGAAAATCAGAGTAAGCGATTTAATCTGATATTTTCAAGGCTGAATGACTTCTTGATGAGCTTAAACGGTAAAGTATACACACGTTCTGAATGTATTTTATTAGACGAAATAGATACTGTTTAGCAGTGTGAAAACCGGCTTGTGTACGCAGTCCGACGCGAGTAAGTGTGTACATACTCGTCCAAATACAAGTTATGGTACTTCTTGAATTACATATTTAGCATACGAACTTGTTCTTAAGCGACGCGTTAAGGGACAAAGTCGTGATTATCATGTCGAGCGAACAACAAAAAAACATACCTTCTGCCAGTATGATTTAATCCACGGAAGTTTCCGCCTTAACTGCTTTGACTGATCCATCTCGGCGAGAACTGGAGCGATCCAATGAGGAGAAGCATCATAAAGAACTCGAATAAAATCGCCTCCCTAACGGATGGATGGTGTTTGCCTCTCGAAGTGATCTCAACTCAGAGGTGAATTTTCCGACTGGCTTGGAGCAGCGGCCTCGGGGGAGGTGATTAGAGAAGTGAGCTGGAAAATGGCTTGTTTTTGGGAGGTCGGACCTGGGGAGGAAGACGCCGCCGACGGAGATGCCGGCCAGGCAGCGGCCGGCTCGTCGGGCGCAGTATCTAGGCCGTGGGAATATATATATGTATATATATATATATATATATATATATATATATATATATATATATATATATATATATATATATATATATGTGTGTGTGTTTGTGTGTGTGTGTGTGTGTGTGTGTGTGTGTGTGTGTGTGTGTGTGTGTGTGTGTGTGTGTGTGTGTGTGTGTGTGTGCGCGTATGCGTTCGGATGTGTGTGTATGTATATATGTAGGCCGTGGGAATATATATGTATGTATATCTTCTTTTTCTTTCGGCTTTTCCCATTTTAGAGGTCGCCACAGCGGATCATCTGTCTCCATCCCCATCTCCCTGCATCCTCTTCAGTCAGACCAGCTGCTCTCATATCTTCTCTCAGTGCATCCATGAATCTCCTCTTAGGCCTTCGTCACTTTCTTCTTCCCGGTGGTTCCACACCTAACATCATCCTCATTACATGCCCGAACCACCTTATCCTTGCCTCCCTTGCCTTATTTCCAAACTGTTCCATTTATATACTAATTTCTGATCTTATCCTTTCTCGTCACCCCTACAGAGAACCTTAACATCCTCATCTCTGCCATCTCTATCTCTGCCTCTTGCCTCTTGGTTAGAGCTACTATCTCTAAATCTTACAGCATGGCTGGTCTTACAGCCACCCTATAAGCAAAGTTGTGGATATTCTTTTGTCACAGACCACTCCTAACACTCTTCTCCTGCCATTTCATCCCGGTTGTACTCTCCTCCTCACCTCCCCATCGCACCCACCAACGCTTTGAACCTAAATACTTAAAATCATCCACTTTTTCACTTCCGTGCCTTGCATTTGCACTGCATTTCTACCATCCCTCTCGTTCACACTTATACGCTTGTTATATTTCGGCTGACGCTCATATCCCTATTCTCTAGTGCATATTGGCACCTTTCCAGGTTAGTTTCAACCTGCTCTCTAGTATCTTCACAGATCACTATGTCATCGGCAAATAACATAAACCATGGAGACTCGTGCCTAATACCAACATTCATTCTGTCCATAATCATTGCAAACAGGAAAGAGCTTAGAGGCGATTCCTGGTGCAATCCCACCTCTACACTAAATCATTTCGTTGTTCCGACCGTACACCTCACTACTGGTAGACCGTTCTCATACATATCCTGCACAACACTTACATACTTCTCGTTCACTCCAGATTCCTCATTCCATACCACAATTCATCTCTTGACACCCTATCATACGCCCTCTCCGTGTCCACAAAAAAACAACATAGGAACTCTTTCTAGCCTTCCCTATACTTTTCTCTCAACATACGCAAAGTAAACATAGCATCTGACGTCGTCCTACCTGGCATGAATCCATACTACTGTCCACTGATTGTTAATGTGCAATTAGTGTAGCTTCTACTCTTTCCCAGATCTTCAGACCATGACTTCGCAACTTTATTCCACGATAGTTTGTGCAACTTTGCGCCTCTCCCTTGCTCTTGAAGATGAACAACAGAATACTCCTTCTCCTCTTCAGGGATTCTCTCCCCTTCCAAGATTCTATTAAACAGCCTAGCTGGTACATCACTGCTACGTCCCCTAAGCATTTACACAGCTTCGTTGGAATATCATTTAGACCCACTGCCTTTCCATTTTTCATCCTCTTCATAGCATTTCTTACTTCAGCTTCACTTATTGCACGCACCTCCCCATGCATCCTTGGAATATATATATATATATATATATATATA
>NW_028234426.1:15151804-15156804 GCF_977035675.1 Penaeus japonicus | reverse complement strand
GCTTGTTCAGCAGTCCACTTACAGAACTCTTGTTCGCCAGACTCTCCTGCCAATTAATTTTAATTACTTCGCTTTGACTTGTAGCGGCAGATGTCGTAGTCACGGAGCCGGGCCTGAGGTTGACGGGGGCTTACGGGCGGCCTGGGGATTCTTGTGGCTGCTTGAACGGGATGGGATGATAGGCCGCGTGTGTGGGCGTGCGCGCACGAGCGTAGTTTTGTGTTGCATCGTATGCCTCATAGCTGCAACACGATGACCATAATCAGTTTAACAACTTTGCCACACTTATCCAATTCTTATTATCCCCCAAGGTATCTTGTAGTTTGGCATTTATAAGATGAAGAGAAAGTGTGAGCTCAATAAGATCGTCGATCGTCGATTTGGGCTAGTATTTGGCCTAGCTGCATGTCCTGACAATATAAAATTATCTAGACATCTATTATTGTTCTATTCAAAGTCGCGTGTGTGTTTGTGTATGTATGTACACGTTGGTAAAACGATTGTTTGTTATAAGCATGCACTGTACATGTCATATAATGTTTTTTTTTTTTTTTTTATCCCTTCGAAATTTGACCCTGGATTTTTTACATTTATTTTATTATTTTTATTAATAAAAAGAAAAATACTTCAAACCTTCAGATTGTTGTTGGATAACTAGGAGAAAGTTTCAATGCACTGATGACGACAAAGAAAATATTCCGAAACCTCTTTTGTAATCCGCAATGAAGTGGAAATTCTTCCACCCTGTGGCGGTAATGATGAAGGCTATTAACGCAATTCCGGCGCCGGGGAAAGTTTTCGCTAATAGCCCACTTATCACGGATGATCTCCAGTCGGTGGACGGCACGACCTCAGTGCCGGTCATAACTTACTCCCTTTATACGTCTGATGTCTGATCTCTAACACTGATGTCATGAACATTCTTTCTGCCTAGTATTTGATGTGGACACTGTCAGAATATCCTTTAATCGTTTCTGTTTAATGCTTGAGAAAGACTGTAACAAAAAAGTGGATGTAGTAGTTCCCGAGTACCAGGACAGTTGCACGAAGGCTGATGTCCGCAGAAAGGAGATAAGATTTATTTGAGGGTTTCCATCGCCCCTTCCTGCCCTGTGCATTTCAAACGACTTCATGTCCATAACGGAGGTGCTTTGTTATGAAACTTTTTTCATGAGTCGAGACACTGACGCCCGGCCTATATGACGGCGTGGGATGAGGGCCAGATTTATGGAGCTTCTTTCTCACCTCTATTTGAGGCTCGTGCACTGCCTTCTTATTTATTACCTCCATGCCGGGAAGAACTGGAACATATGCTCTTCGAGTGCTGGGGCTTTTTTGTAACGACTTCACACAGCGTTCTCAGGACCATATGCACATTCCTCCCTTGTGTCAATCACAACTCACCCTCGCGCTGTAACGTTTTATTGCACGATATACGAGCTGCCATAGCTTCTGACTTGGACAATGCTTTATTTTATTGGAAGATCAAGAAGGAACACCAGATTTATCCTAACCCCATGGATCCTGCAGCATTCCGAACCATTCTGCGGAAAGAACGTAGATAAGTAAGAAGAATTAAGCACACTTTGAAAGACGTTTTGAAATTTTAAAAAGTGGCAGTCGTTACACCTACCATGTGGTTATTAAGGCATACACCGGAGTGATCCAAAGTAGTACAGAATTATCTTGGGTACTGGAGCATTACAGCTCACGCTCGTTTACGACGCTTAATGACCTGTTAATAAGGTTGCGGACCGCCAACCATAACAAAACGTATCCTTAATGTAATAGGGATTACCTAACTCAAGAGGCTTTGTAAGGATTCCGCGAGATATGAAGGTGCGATTCTCAGAGAGAGGATCTTTCAGGCTGACTTGCTTTGAGTTTTTTAGGTCTCTTGGTCTGAATAGGAATATTAACAACAAACTTGAAAAAATCTCGATTAGATAAAGGATACGATATATCGCCATCGTTCACTGAATCTGATCATAATATCGTTAATGAATAATCATAATGATTTCTCTCATCCTTAGTTTCTGTGCGGTAGATAAATTGATGACACGAGAGTTTAATCGAACTCTCTCAAGTACCTATTTCTGTGAATTAACCGCTCGTTTTATTTTGAGTGACAGTAATGATATGAATACAATTTCCAACTATGTCGGGACAGTTTGACTAATAGATTTCTTCCGTTTCAGGTACTTATTAGTAATTAAGTAATTATCCCTCCATCATACTTTATGATAATTATCTATGTATTAGTAGACACCGCGTTCATTTGTGTAACAAACAAGAGTAAAAGTTTTCATGTCGAGAATTGACCGTACTTTCATAAACGTGTGTGTCTAACTGTGGTTGAACTGGCAAAGATGACTGGCAGCATTGACGGTGATTTTGGATTTCACTGAGTTTTTCCCTGAAGCCTCCGTATTTTTGCAGCAACAAGAAAAATCTGCTTGAAAACTGTTTTTCCTTTGCAGCGATTTTTTGTACAACAAAAAAGTTAACATCATTGACAATGTTTCCAGGATGACAAATTGAGAAACGCTGATGTATCTTTCGCAAGAAGCACGCAGCTTCTTATTGTTCAAGAAGTTCAGCAGAATCGGGCGACGAGGCATGATGGAAGTGTGCTATGCTTGATAAGGGTTGATAATTTTACTAAAGATACGGTGACCGGAATGCGTTGCTAGTAATTAACAAGAGACTACTACGCCATTGTGTCAATTGATACCGTATATTATGTGACACTATAAACTATCTCCACGAGGCATATGCTATCATCAGGTCGTGCCTCAGGTTACTTAGAATAACATGTGGGCGTGACATAGACACGCGATGTTTTGAGAGATTATAAAGGGCGTAGCCTCTGGCCGCCGTGGAGTGGCCGCCGGGCTCATCTCACCTTTAAGATTATCATGCTTGGCAGCGTCTTTAAAAAACTTTCTCGTGGAGGAGCTCTAATGGATAAGCTTTTTTACTCATTTACATCTTTTTGAGTCTCGAGTAGGATTTCCTAGAAGATCGTTCTTTATATACATGGAAATTATTTTCAAACTTTTCGGAATTGTAACTAGTGTTTGTTATTGTATATGTATTTATCTATATGACATCTTGTTCGTTTCAGTTTTGGTCACGTTAGGGAGGCAGATCACGGCGCTGCGTCAGGTGGAGACGAAGTGTCCGCCCGTGTCCGAAAGCCTTGAGCGCGCGGCGAGGAGCAGCAGCCAAAGAATTTTCGCTTCTCATTACTATAATAACCATAATTGCCATATTATGCGGTTACGGATTATTCATGTATACGTCTACTTGTGTATGGGCGTAAGCGGTATCTCAGAAAAGGACAAATCGGTGCCTTAGGAGCTCATGGTTTTGTTCCTTAGATTTAGGACCCAGTGCTGTTTACGACATTTTCCTCAGTGCGATGCGCTCACTCCCATACTGATATACATACTGGCTAGCGTGCACATATCTAAATCTTTTTTTGTGTGGAGTACGAGTATATTGGTGGCTGGAAAAAGATTTTACCAAGAAACATGCTGAAAATAGCAAATTAGATTTCGGAGTATTACAAGAGAAACAATTTGTGTGCAACGGGAACCATGCGTAGTTCGCTGTTAAAACACGACATTCCCTGCCGCATGTCTTGCTGACTTTCATTTTTTTTTTTTTTTGTTCTTACCAGCACGAGAGATGGATGAATCTCCGCCAGAATGGCCGCCACAAATACGAGAGATATGGAGGAATTCGCTTTTATGAAAGGGATATTGCATCCGGTGGCATTCCGAGTCTAGATCGATAAGGATCGTAGCTTGGTATTTTAGACAAACATATAACGAATTCGAACCAATGTCCATTAATGTTTGATAGAATAGTAAGAAGACGAGGAGCTCAGGGATTGAAGAATTTATTTGAGATGCGATTATTATCCCAAGGGTTTCCTGTTACCAGGTGTCGCCAGAGCTGATTCATGCCGTTAGAACTTCGCCTCTAAGCTGCTTAATCTGCTTATCAAGGGACGACTGGATCCAGCAAAATACCCGAGCCACGACGCGTCGTCTCGTCACTCACAGTCGCGCCTTTGTTCTTATGCCTCACTTTTGAGATCCTTCCTTGAGGACCTCCCGTTTTTCTACGTATCTCAGCAAACCCTGTGCAGCAGCGGGAATGCGCTGTGTATTTCGAGTAATGATGTGCAAATAATGTCTCGTGAGACAGAGAGAGGGACTAGTAGACGCACAGCTCATCAAACATGGCCGTGTGTTAGCCCGGTTCATGATACCATGACAGGAAAGAGAATAATATATTTTCTCAGCAGTGTCCGCTGTGTGTGAGGCAAGTGCGGTGTGGCGATGTACGTTTGCCACCAGATGTTCCTGTTACCAGTCAGAGTAATATATTAGGGTTGTCAGGGGCTCCTGGGACCCGGCCTCTCGGTAATGACACCATTGTTATTTGTTGCGGGCTTTAGCTGGGTTTTGCTCTCCCGCTTCGCTCATACTTATTACCTTAATGCCGCGATGCTTATGAAGACATTTCCCCGAAATAGTTTCGTTTTTTGTTTGGTCTCCTGATTACATTTAATTTGTGCGCCGTGGCGTGAATGGATTCTTCTTTTGTAACCTATTTTCTGTTCTTGTTAAATTCGATTTGCTTAAAATAACTCCAAACATGCATAAAGTGATTTAGATGATTATTCAGTCATATGGAGCATAATAAAACATGCTTAAAATCACGTATTAACAGTGATTTAAGAGTCAGAGGTAGTGAAAGCATTCACCTTTGCTTTGAGTTACATTGGATGTGAATATCTTGTTGTGATGTGGTAAACAAGCAGAGTGGAGTCCGAAGAATTTGAAATAAGGTTAATTTCGTAACTAACACTTTACAGACTTCATTCATTGCATATGCTTTAAGTTGTATTTTTCAGGATTTAAGCTCCGTTGCTTTATACTTTTGATTGTTTTTTTTTCACTTCATAGACACGCGCACATACGCCC
>NW_028234426.1:15139304-15144304 GCF_977035675.1 Penaeus japonicus | reverse complement strand
TAGTAATTAACAAATTATACAGCATTTTCTCGTGATTCTTATCGCGAAAAACAATATCATTTTAGAGTTTCGGTTTAGAAATATATTTGTTTAGGTTTAACTAATCTACAAGTCTTAAAAGAGGTTGGTCTAACAGGTTCTTCCCTCAGTCCATAGTCGTGCCTCTACTTACACCAGATATTGCCTGATTTTCTACATAGTATACTGGCCTCCCATTTTAGGAATTTAGGCTTTTCAGAGAGATTATACCAACTTTGTTTTTTTTCCTCGATATCTCCTTTTTATTCAGTTGAAGACAAAATGTAAACATGTATTCTTTTTAGCTTTGTGGCTTGCCAATAGGATATTCAGCGGTTGAAGTAGAACGATTGTTAGACTTCCTGTGATGGAGTTGACTTTCGTGTTATATCAGCATTCATAGATGCATTTGGTGAATTATATTATATAATATCGTGGAAATGATGGAATATATATTTACCTTCATGATTGATTTGAAATTTAGCTAGATTCAAGAAAGACTGCTTTCTAAGTTTAAGTGAATATATGACGGATTCTAGTAATTTTGCAATTCTTCTAAGTCTCTCTCTCTCTCTCTCTCTTTGTTTTTCTTTTATTTTTTTCAATAGAAGGTATGATTCACTATAAGCTGTTCGTCTCTCTGCTTCTTTAATACCATACACATTAACGCTGCTCGCCGAAATAAAACAAGTTTAGACCCCAGCGGCCCTGCCTTTGTTAGATGTCCCCAGTGCATTGGGTTGTCTCTTAAGAAAGGGAGTTGGAGAACAAGGGGAGAGACTGGGAAATGGATGGAGAAAGAAAGGAGGGAGGGAGGGAGGGAGGAAAAGAGGAGAAGAAGAAATAGGGGAGGGAAGGAGGAAGGGAGGAAGGAGGGAGAAGACGGATGGAGGGAGGGAGGTACTTAGAATTAGAGGAAGAAAGAGGGAAGTAGGATAGAAAAGGGGAGCAAGAGAAGAAGGAAATGAAGAAAGGGAGGGGGAAGAGGGAAAGAACAAGGAAAGAACGATGGAAAGAAAGGAATAAGTGGGAGAGGGAAGGAGGGGGCGACGAAAGAAAGAAAGATTAAAAAGAGGGGAAAGAGAAAAGTAAAGAAAAATCAGGAGAGAGGAAATCAGGAAAGATGAGAATGATTTATACATATGTAAAAATCAGATATAAAAGATTAGGAAAGAAGGGGGTGTAGGGGAGGGGGAGGTGGAGGGGTCTGGGATATATTACGAGGAAAATTTAATGTTTTCTCGAGTATAATCCTCTTGTTTAGTTCTGTTGTTTGATACATCAAAATCCAATTAAAATTCAACATCGATGAAATGTAGAATTTCTTTCGGAGGAATATTCGGTTCTGAGTTTGACAGTATGCACATTTTCCACTAAATTTTCCCACACATATTTGGCAAATAAACGCACTGATGTTTGAACTATACACGGCGAGCTCTAGCGAAGGGAGCGAAAATTCTGGAGTTAAACATTTTCCTTGCAAGTTTTCTTCACATTATTTGCCGATGAATGATGTCAGGTTCATGCGTCCCTGAAGTTTGTAGAGATTAAATTCTAGTTTTAGATTTATCCTTCTGTGTTGTCTTGTGTGCTTGTGATGTGCAAAATCAGCATAGAGGGAGTCAGCCTTCTCTTATCTGAGATTCACTAAGACAAACGGACAGACAGACAGACAGACAGACAGACAGACAGACAGAGAGGGAGAGGGAGTTATATAACTAATGCTTAACTAATATTTAACGCTTCTTTCGTTCACAGCTGCAACAGACGTGTTCAGGTCGCTGGAAAGTGAAATATTTCTGCAAGTCTGACTTCACTTATTAAAGAATATTCGGTTAAATCTTCAAGGGAAATGTCATCTCAAAACAATGGGATAAAACAAAAGGGGAGATCATCAAATGGGAGAGTCGCCATTGAGCCTTTTTAGGGGATCGTGATTTATCTCAAACTAAAAGAAATTATTTACTGGAGGGAAAGTTCCCATGTCGATGCATGCTATGCCTGCACAGTGAGTACCTGGGCACACCGATATCATGTCCGAATCTGGAGTTATGTCTTTGTACGTTGGTGCATGATTATGTCTTATTATCGTTTTGGTATTAGTAGATACCAATCACTTTTTTCCAACTAATGTTATATACTGTATGTATGTGGTTCTCGTGTAGTGGTAGGTAGATCCATGTGAATATTTCTCCGGTATATCGATGTTAAGATCAGCAATATTAACGAATACTAGTTTTAATAACAATTGGCGTCGATATTACATTAAGCTTTAGTAAAGCAGTTGGTGTCAATTATGCAATAAGTGTCAGTAATGCAATATCGTTAATTATCCACTGTTTGTCAACAACGCAGTTGGTGCCAGTAATGTAATACATGACAAATGCAATAAACATCAGTAATGAAATTCCTGTCGACAAAAAAATTGTGGTACTTCGGCCATGCTAAAATGCATAATATTGCTGAACCTGACATCATCGTGTTAAGTATCCCTGATTCAGTAATTGTCTTTGATGTTTGCGGAACATGGATTGTGAGTGATTAGTTGGTAGTGTGTTCTATTCAAAATTTATGAGCGATTCAACAAAGAGCTTGACATTTTTTTGTGTAGGAAAACATGCCGTGGGCTATCTTGTTTCGGACAATATCCAGCACAGAGCATAGACCTTTTGCAGCAATGAGGGACAAAGGGAGTCCCTTCCTCCCTTCTCTCCCCTTTCACACCAGTACCTCAATAAATCAGGATCGGTGAGCTGTATTTACTAATCCTGCGTCATAACTCTTTATTGGTGAAGAGGTCGTGCGGCGCGTAAGGAAAGGCAGTCGAGACGCCCGCGTCGGCCCGTGAATAGTAAAACACCCACCCCGCCCGCCAACGCCCAGGACTGCCAACGCCCAGGCCGCAGGACCCTTGGGGAGCAGTCTGCTTGCTTGCTTTGATTTTGTACCTTGGCGAGGGAACAACAAGAGGCTTATGCTTTGACTCGGTTTGCTTTGTGTTGACTAATATTTTTGATAGTTCGAACCAAATGCATTAGAGTCTACAGCCAAAACTACGAGTATACACAAAGCACGCTAGGTTACAAGTTCCGTGTGTTAGTGCGTGTACACGTGTGCTGTAACCTCTATCGAGGGCTTACAACATTCATACACTGTGGGCATCCGTTTTAACGTCTCGTTATACATAACCAGGTTACACTCTTGAAATCGTCACTTGACTGAAGATGGGTGTATTCTTTGTTTCAAAAGATGAAATCATCAAGGGATTTTCTTCCAACATATCCTCGTCACATCATGAACCGGTGGATTATGGCTCAGAATGATAAATAATTGCTAGAACGCAATGGGTGCCACGTGTCCTCACCTTGTTACCTCGGGATCAGCATCACAGTAAGAAGAAAGGTAAAGTTGTGATCGCAAGAGAGAGGCTGAAGGGGAATGAAGGGGAGGGCGAGAAATGTGATGATATCAAACAAAAGGGAGATGTAATAGCGGTCGGAATGGCGCGGGTTAGGGGATGGATGTGCCCTATGGAAGGGGAGAAGGGGAGGTGCGGTCGACAGGAGGGCGAGGGGAAGAGCGGGGGGCAGGGTGAGGGGGGAAAGCGGACAGTGGAGGGGGGCGGGAGAAGAGGAGGACGAGGGGGAGAGTAGGACAGGAAAAGGGCAAGGGAGAACAGGGGTTAGGGGAAGGGGAAGGGGAAGGGGAGGGCGAAGGGAAAGAGGAACCAGGGGAAGGCGAAGGCGAGGGGTATAAGGAGGCAGGGGAAGCGGACAGAGGAATGAGAGGTCGAGGGAGGATCGGAAAGGATCGTCATCGAGGGCAGTTGGAAAGACGAGACTGAAGGGGAATGCTGTTTGCGGAATCGATATGAAGTGATGACTGTGCCAGTGTCAGTGCCAGTGTCAGTGATTAAACGATGGAGATGGCGATGGAAATGGTTGATAACCTTGAGGCCAAAATTATATGAATTATTAGAATGATAAAGACATGGAAGATAAGAACGGTGTCAGGTGAACCAGTAGAAGTCTTTTGATATTGATAACGTTTAATGAAATCAGTGGAAATAAGAAGAGTTATGAGGTAAATAATGACATGTTCATGATATTGATGATATAATTAAATTTGAATAAGACTGATTACCCTTTACCCTAATTTGTATGAAAAAGAGAGGGAAAGTGAGTGCAAGAAACCAACAATACTTCAGAGACCTGTAAACACTAGAAAATTCTCTTTTTTAACGAAGCAAAGGAACAGAGGAAAAACTGCAAGATTGATAAAAGAATAAAGAAAGAGCTACGTGAAAAAAAAACAGCAAGATAAAGGCATCGTGAAGGAGAGGCATGAGGGATGAGGAAAGGGTCAGCCAAAATAAGCACATCCTGCACGTCCTCAGAGGCTGCCATTACCAGTAATTGATTGGGCAGAAGTCTGGCTCATGTTTCCCTTCTCTTACCGCACTTTGGTAGGTAGGTAGGATGGGGGATGGGGGGGAGGGAGGGAGGGAGGGAGGGAGTGAGTGAGTGGGGGAAGGGAGAGAGAGGGGAGGGAAAGGGTAAGGGTAAGGGGAAGGAGGGGTAGGATTAGGGCTAAGGTAAGGATGAGAAAGAGGGGGAAGGTGAGGGCGAGAATGAAGGTTAGGGAAAGAGTGAGAGTAAGGGGGAGGGAAATGCTGGGGTTAAGAATGAGGGAGAGAAAGAGAATTGTAAAGAAAGAGAAAAAGAAAGAAAGAAAAAAAACAAAGGAAGAAAAATAGGAAGGAAGAGAGGAAGGGTAAAGGACAGGGACAAAAATAAACAAGGGTTAGAGTAAAGGTAAGGAGGGAGGAAGAAAGTAGGAAGACCTGTAGAGATTTTTTGCCTTGGAATATGCCAATATAAAGAAGGGAAAGGAAGATGATAAATGCAAGAAGAGCCCGAGACGAGAGGAAAAGCGCCACTAAAGACAGGGAATTAAATAGGAGGATAAGAAAGCGAGGAAAA
>NW_028234426.1:15131804-15134304 GCF_977035675.1 Penaeus japonicus | reverse complement strand
TGTTCACACATGGACGCACACGTTCTCACACACACACTAACATGTACAAAACACACACACAGTGTACAAAACACACACACACACACACACACACATATATATATATATATATATATATATATATATATATATATATATATATATGTATACATATATACATATATATAATACACATATATATAACATATATATATATACATATACACACGTAAATACACAAGTACGTACACACACACACACACACACACACACACACACACACACACACACACACACACACACACACACACACACACACACACACACACACACACACACACACACACGCACACACACACACGCACACGTACACACGCACACACACGTACACACACACGCGCCCCCCCCCCCCACACACACACACACATACGCAAACAGACGCACCACATGCATAAACAAACACACTTCCTCCACGGTGCATGCTCCCATATCAGAGGCAGAAATGCAGGCGTATGTAAATATCCATTACACGGCTTGAACACAGGCCCAAGCTCGTTCATCTCCGAGTTTCCGTTCTGAGTTGCGTCTCAAAGCTACCGCGCCTCGGATTGCCAGATGTTATTTTGAGGAGAGTGAAGGTGCAATCAGCTTTTTTTTCTTTTTTTCAATGGGGTGTATGACTACCATCGTTGATTGCTCTGTGGACATTTAATCCGGAACAGCTGTGAGTAGATATATGAGGGGACACTGACTGGAGGCAACTACACTGAGTGAGAATGAGTGAGAGAGAGAGAGAGAGAGAGAGAGAGAGAGAGAGAGAGAGAGAGAGAGAGAGAGAGAGAGAGAGAGAGAGAGAGAGAGAGAGGGGGGGGGGAGACAGAGAGATAGTGTATGTTACCATAATTAAGAATGCGCTCAGACAGCCTCATTACAAGATCTCGTTCAAATTGAGCTTTCTGTGCTCCGGGTCCGTCGACACAGCCCCGAGAACGCGACGGCGAGCGCAGGCAGTCAAGCTAAACTATTTGGCAGTGCTATTTCTTATAATGGGAAGTCTATGGTGCGGAAGTATCGGGTGCTCTCGTGCGATTGTTCTTCCCCGCCTCTATGTGGAGCTTCTTTATAGAATGCCTCTCAGACGTGAGGTTACGTCCTTCCCTGCGATTGGATTTAAAAGTTACTTTTTTCCATATCGACTTAACGACTTTAAACCAGGCGATCAAGCTTGTCTAAAGATCTCTCCTTGGGTTGTTTATCCCCGTCTCTGTTCCTTGGTGTTTATCTCCAATTGTGGGTTGCTTTGTTTACTTTCGAAATGGGATGGTTCGAGTTTTTATTGATCCTCTGTTAAGGTGTGAGAGCTCTGGCAATTTCCTCCTTCGGATTCGAAGGTAGAGTTCTTGCATGCTCTATGGTCAAGAGGCAGGAAGTGAGACTCGAACAAAAAACTTTGAGAGATTAAAGCGCTGTTAGCGACGAATTTTGCAGATTTTTGCTGTGGAAACTGAAAATTCTAAGTACCTTTGGCTTACTTGAGTTTGCATGGAGGACACGAAAGGGAAAGTTCTTGTCTGAAGTCGAGCTTTTGCGCGGGGTTTCCCCATGAAGGCGGGGCTTTTTCACATCAAGGTAAAGGTAATTATCAAAGTTCCCACTAGAAAGGGGAGCTGCTTTATTTTTTCCCTTTCTCACCCTTCCAAATAGTTTGCTCAGAGTAATTTCCAGCCGGAAGTGTTGTTTCACGTTCCTGGAGCAAACGAGACCACGTACCATTGCAGGTGACGGTGCTAGAGGGAGGGAATTACGGCGCCCAAATTCCTGAAACAGAATTTTAGTGAATATTTCATACTACCATGGAACAGCGAGTATAACTTCTCTCTCTCTCTCCCTCTCTTCCTCCTCCCACCCCCCCTCTCTCCCTCCTTCCCCCTCCTCTCTCTCTCTCTCTCTCTCTCTCTCTCTCTCTCTCTCTCTCTCTCTCTCTCTCTCTCTCTCTGTCTCTCTCTCTCGCTCGCTCTCTCTACCCCTCCCTCCCTCCCTCCTCTCTTGCCTTGCCTCTTTTTTCCATTTTCTTATCCATTTTCTTTCCCTTTTTCCCTTTACTCTCCTCCCTTTCTCCCCCTATAAGGCATTCTAGCAGAGGGCGTCACTGATGGCAGGTGTAGATGTAGGTGTGTGTGCTGGGACTAATAAAACGCCGGCGTGGGAACCTACTGGGTCTTCACACCTGCTTCGGCTGATGGCCCTCGGATGTCCTTTGGCCCCTGAGCGACCCCGCGGAGGAGCTCTTAATGCTTTGTTGCCTCAGCCCTCGCCCGCGACGCAATAGCGCTTTTTCACCACGGTCTTTTAGCCTAGACTTTTCATGGACTTTGTGCTCGTGAAGGGAAGGTGTTTTAAGATCAATCACCAATGCTCATCTGTGAATGTGTATATCACGCGCACACGCAAGCACACACACGCGCGCGCGCGCGCACACACACATACACACACACATACTTTGTTTGCATTTGTAATATGT
>NW_028234426.1:15114304-15126804 GCF_977035675.1 Penaeus japonicus | reverse complement strand
TTTGTTTAACATCCTCCCTGGAGCATGGAAATATCCGGTGTTTATAGATAGATGCGTGTTTAACTAGCTTACAATCCCGTAATTAATGTGAATTCCTGAACAAGGGATTTTCCAGGAAGTATGTGGTTGTGGCCGCCGGGAGGAGCGAGTTGCCCTTAACAAGTGGATCGACAAAGCTGTGTAGACAGAGATCAGATGAACTCATTTACAATTCCAATTTCTGGCGGCCAGAAGGAGAGGGGAGGCTGGCCCGGCTGCGGCCCGCACTTCCTCGTGCAATCAGTGCCTTGACGTTGCGGGCGCCCCTAGGTAATGGAGAAGACCTTAGTGAAGTACGCGTGGGAAGGGGTCGAGGGGAGGCGGAAAAGGGACGGAATCGGCGGCATTTTTTGCCAAGATGTGACTGAAATATCTCATCTAAACGGAAAATAATATGATATCGATCTTATTTTTTCTTTTCTAATTTCGAGAGAGATAAAAATCCTCGGGAGGGGGGGGGGGTTAAATTCATTCGTTCTTTCCGTTAGTTCTGTATACAATCACATTAAAGATGTAATGTTCAATTCCAATTGGAATCCTACACGAGTCTTGGTATTTCTCTTGGTAGATTTTCAACGTGCAATGTTCTCCGGGAAGATCAAAAGATTTTTGTTCCTCTGTCGTCCGGAAAATTACACGTCTTTTTAGGCTCCATTTTTTCCCTCTAGATTACAAAGTATCAGACGTTTCAGAAGAGCGTACATGTTTCGGATGCAAGACGCTGAGGAAAATAAATGTTTTACGCCCGCGGGAAGGATCGGTTGAGAAGGGGATAGGGCGGAAAGGAGAGATGGAGTAAGAGGGTGGAGAATAATGTGATAGATAAAATGAGACCCAGTAACTCTTGTGTGTGTGTGTGTGTATATATATATATATATATATATATATATATATATATATATATATATATATATATATGTATATATGTATATATACATATATTTATATATATAAATATATATGTATATGTATGAATATATATATATATGTATATATAGATATGTATATATATATATATCATACATATATTACATATATATGTATGTATGTATATGTACACACACACACACACACACACACACACACACACACATCACATATATATATATATATATATATATATATATATATATTATTATATATATATATATCTATATATATATTATGTTATATATATTATATATATGTAATATATATATATATGATATATCATATATGATATATATTGCACATATACTGTATATATACTGTGTATGTATATATATATATATATATATATATATATATATATATATTATGTTATATATATATTATATGAGAGCGAGAGAGAGAGAGGGAAGAGAGGGAACGAGGGAGAGGAGAGGGAGAGAGGGATATATATATTTGTATGTATATATATATATATATATATATATATATATATATTATATATATACATATATACATACATACATACATATATATATATATATATATATATATATATATATATTTATATATATATATATATATATATGTGTGTGTGTGTGTGTGTGAGTGTATGTATGTATGTATGTATGTATTTATGTATGTATATATATATATGTGAATAGATATATAGATATTTATCTATAGATATAGATAAATTTATATATAGATATATGTATAAATACACACACACGCACGCACGCACACACACACACACACATTTGTATATATGGGAAAGAGAGTGAGTAAGTGAATGAGAGAGTGAGGGAGAGAGGGAGAGGGAGAGGGAGAGGGAGAGGGAGAGGGAGAGGGAGAGGGAGAGGGAGAGGGAGAGGGAGAGGGAGAGGGAGAGAGAGAGAGAGAGAGAGAGAGAGAGAGAGAGAGAGAGAGAGAGAGAGAGAGAGAGAGAGAGAGAGAGAGAGAGAGGGAGGAAGGAAGGAAGGAAGGAAGGAAGAAACGTGAAAAATAGTATAGTGTGAGAAAGATAAACACAGAAAAGACATAGAAAAAGAAGAAAAAAAAGGGAATTCAAGTCAATCCAATCGTGGGAATTCAAGCGGGTTGCCTCGCCCCCTCGTTACGCCTACCCTAGAAAGTGTTCCCTGGTGGCTCTCCCCCCCCTCCCCCGCTCCTCCCACCTCTCCACCCCTCCACCCCTTCATCCCATGATTGAACGATCTAATTTTTGGGCGGTCGTTAGGCTCTCCCGTTGTGGGTGATTAAAGGACTGCGCTCCCGGCCTTGCAGCGCCATCGTGCTCTCTTGCTGAGTTGGGTCGGGGCTTTCCTAGTCCGCGGCTGTGCGCTGGGCGCTTGATTCGCCTGTCAGGGTCATCAGTGTTGCGAAATGTATATACATCCACCCACACATCTACACAAACACACAAACACTCTCTCTCTCTCTCTCGCTCTCGCTCTCGCTCTCTCTCTCTCTCTCTCTCTCTCTCTCTCTCTCTCTCTCTCTCTCTCTCTCTCTCTCTCTCTCTCTCTCTCTCTCTCTCTCTCTCTCTCTCTCTCTCTCTCACACACACGCACACACGCACACGTACAGACACAAGCGCACGTACACCGTTAACATATGAAATCGTCATATGCAGTCGCAGAAATTGCGTTAAAATGCGTTGGATAGAATGCGCGAATTGAAATAGAAGAGACAATTACTCGGCAAATTTTACTTTCCAAAAAGCTAAATAAGATAAAGTGCATTAAGAGCACTTTTTAGCAAGAGTTGGCAAGAGAATAACTCGGTATTTCCTTGAAGGGGCTAGGCTAGGACGCTTTGCATTTTCCTATGTTTCCACCAGGTGTTTATATCTGTCTATCTGTTTTCCTGAACAGATTATCTTACAAAGCTTATTACACCAGCGAACTGCTTGTTGCCTTAACGTATCCAAAGCATCCGGATTGCACGCCCGTCTGTAACAACAGGACATCAGTGGCTCATGACAGAGACCAAAATACTACTGCCTCGAGTCCCAGCCTCGCCGTCATGGCACCATTCATTTCATACCCTTGTCTTATTATAAAAATCCCCTTTGTTTTTTCCAGGCTTATTTTCCTTTCCGTTTTGTCATCGCGGCTGTCCTGGGGGCCCGCGAAGGCCTCTTTCGCCGCGCCGCGTCCCTCGGGGCCGCTACAGGGAGGACCCAAGCAAAGGTTTTTCTTTCTGGCGGAGACCCCACAAAGGACTAACCGCTCTAAGGAGGAATATCAACAGAATACTTTTCAGAGACTCTCCCCCCCCCCCACCTCTCTCTCTCTCTCTCTCTCTCTCTCTCTCTCTCTCTCTCTCTCTCTCTCTCTCTCTCTCTCTCTCTCTCTCTCTCTCTCTTTCTCCTGCCCTCTCTCTCTCTCTCTCTCTCTCTCTCTCTCTCTCTCTCTCTCTCTCTCTCTCTCTCTCTCTCTCTCTCTCTCTCTGAGGCTCGCGGTCTCCCTGGTTATCGTATTCCAAGACGTGTCGCCAGGGACGCTGATTAAGCAGACGGCCATCGACGTCTACGCAGTTTTATCAACAGAACGAAGCACGTTTGATGAAGAAAGTTTTTTTTCATCCTGAACGCTCACCATGACTTTACTGCGATCATGATCATAAAAAGTCGTTAGTCAGATAAAGGGGAAAAAAGTTCTTTTAAATTTCCGTTAGGGATAATGATGTTAGAAAGGAATTAAAAGTTTGACGTCCTATTATCATCCTTCTGCTACTTATTACGAGACTTGTTTTAGTAAGAGATTGGGAGACAGGCCAAGAAAATAGCGATGAATCAATGGTGAAATGTAATATGTTGAGAGTATTTTCCGGGTCTTATTCCATGACCTGATGTTTTGCAAAGAATCCGTGAAACTTCTTTGCTCAATGAGACCGCAAAGTTGAAGGTCATGTTAGGGCAAAAGTTGGAAAATATGTATTGTAGTTGTTAAGGTCTGTACTTTATGAAAATTATTATTTCTTAGAGCTTTATGGGTTATAATCTAAATAGTACATCTGAGATACAGACTATAGTAGATGTGATATTAATGACTGACTAATATATGATATTCAGGGTGACAAAGACATCAGAAAAATCATGATATAAAATGTAGACTGATATATAAGATATGATATCCGTGAGGTACGGCTCTTGTTTTCGATCCCATAATTGACTTCAAATTTACATTTCCACCGCAAGAATTTCTGAGCTAGAAGACGAAGGAAAGTGAGCCGGTTTGGTCTGGTTCAAGTGAAGTTGGTCAGAAAAAGGGTAAATCAGGTTAAACATAATTAGGAGATTGAGCAACACAGCCTCGGCCTCCTGCCGACGCGAGAACTAGCCAGGAAACGACTTTCATTTCTCAGCGAGTATTTCGGATCTCCGTTCTTTTCAGCTCTTTGATTTTTACTTCGGACTCTTTCGCCTGGTGTGATACTTCTGCGCTTCAATATAAGGTTTTCTTAAATTCAAGATACTGACAAGTAATCGATACTCTGTGTATTCATATTTGTGTGTCTTTTCAAAAGGTAAATCATTTTATATTGTTCTCTTCGATATAAAAGTCAGATTGAAATGAAGTCAGCTCACAACTTCACCATTCTGAAGAAGTTGAAAAATCACACTCTTTATCGTATCTAGTGATGCTAATTAGCTCTGCAACATTTCGTTTTTGTATGAAAGGAGCGTCCCACTACCTGCAGATGAATGGGTCGGAAGGGCCGCGGAACCGATAGAGTCACTACGGCGGCGTCGCGTCGGGCGGCCCAGAGAGGTGACGGACAGGCACAATTAGAGCCTCGGAGCCACTCCTGTGTCGCGCCGACAGTGACGCAGTGTTCGGATACCCGCGGCGGTCACTTCGCGTCACTTATCTTATCTACGACGTTTGCTCACTTAACTTGGTAACATTTCTCTTCTTTTCTCTCTCTGGTGATTTGAGTCATTGATCCGAACTGTGAAATGTTCCTCTTGATTGGGTAAGGGGGAGCGGGTCAGGTTGTTCCGTCAGTATCACCGTCATCATCATGATCAAGGTCGACACCATCATCAAATCATCGTCGTTACTGACATCACTTTCGTCGTGGTTAGCGGCGTCATCACTATAAAGGACTTTATAGTAATCACCGCCATCATTATTGTCATCACCATCTTTAATCATTGTGATATGATGAAAATATGTGTAACAGTGTGGATGTAGGTGCAGGGGAAGCAAAGTAAAGTGCCGTGTCGAGCGTGCTGTCTAAAGGAAAGAAAAGAGGGGTAGGGGGGAGGAGGAGGAGGGAGGAGGGAGGAGGAGGAGGAGGAGGAGGAGGAGGAGGAGGAGGAGGAGGAGGGAAGGAGGAGGAGGAGGGAGGAGGGAGGAGGGAGGAGGGAGGATGGGGGAGGAGGAGGAGGAGGAGGGGGGAAGAGAGAGGGAGGGGGAGGAGCAGAAAAATGAGTAAAGGATAGGGGAGGGCCGGTGATAAAGAAATGAGAACGAGAGAGGGGAAAGAAAGGAGGGTTGTTGAGATCGATAAGTATGAATACGAAACATAAAAGTAAAGGTAGGAGACGGAGACAGGGAGAGGGAGAGGGAGAGGTAGAGGTAGAGGGAGAGGGAGAGGTAGAGGGAGAGGGAAAGGGAGGAAGAAAAAGGAAGAGGAGATAAAAGGAGAGGAGAAGAGAAGAGAAGAGAGAGAGGATGGAGGAAACAGGAAGAACGAGAGGAAAAAAGAATGGTTCTTGAGGGGAGACGAGACAGGGGAGGGGGGGGGGGTTGACGTCGAGGGGAAAGTAAACCAAGGGAGAGAGAACAAAGGCCAAGCGAGGTCTCACTTTTTTCACGAAATGAGAACTTGGCAAATCCTCACAAGCCTCTCAATTTGTTCTCTAAGCTTACAATTACGCGTCGTCGGTCTTTAGTCGAGAAGTTGCCATAGGGCATAATTAAACCGAAATCTTATGCCATATGTACCTCACTATTGCCGTTTGTCGTGTCTAGCGACTTCAGGAAGAAAGGGAGAGTGAGTAGTGTCGTCGCCCTCTCCGCCGTGTGTATCTGTATGTCGCACGTAGCATGCAAGAGCGTGCGTGAACGATAAGAAGACTCTTAGTTTATAAATTCGTTGCAGAAGCATTAGGTCTGAGACGAGGTTCTTATCAGGCTGCTGCCCTTCCTATGCTGACTGTTCAGAAATATGTAACCGACTGATATACATGGAACGTTTTATTTATGCTTGAACTAAGAGGAGAGTAAGCACCTGGTCTATTGTTTCCTCTGGGCGCAATGTGCATGATAGTGCAATCATGGGAAGTACAGTCATGGGAGTGCGTTCATCGGAATGTGGTTACGGAGCAGGAGGTGTTCTTACTTTTGGAACGTTTATAATGGTCCCAGCCGTCTGGTCATTATCTGCCTAATTCGTATCCATCTGCATATAATCATGTAAACTGTAGTTCGCAGGAAAATAAATGACGATTCTACATAATAATACTTAATCTCGAAGGATGATTTATACAACTACGTAATTCACGGATACATACGTGTATACTGTAATTCCAGTCACTCACAGGCGGTGGCTTTTGCGAAGTTTGGCATTTAATCGCCTAGCGTTGATGCCCGCGGGCTTTTGGCCGATTATGAGATTACGATAGATTCCGGCCAGCGCTTCTGCCTTGTCAAAATCTCACATTTTTCGTCCCCTCGTGTTTTCTAGTTATTGCGGTCGTGTTTGAATTTGATTTCTTGCCTCCGGCCAACGCTTTAACCTTTTGCGTAGGTGTGGAAGGAAAACAAGTACGCCCACGTACACACAGACACACGCACGCACACGCACACGCACACGCACACACACACACGCCCGCGCACACACGCACGCGCACACACACACACACACGCACACGCACATGCACACACACACGCACACGCACACGCACACACACGCACGCGCACACACGCACACGCACACACGCACACGCACACACACACACACTCTCTCTCTCTCTCTCTCTCTCTCTCTCTCTCTCTCTCTCTCTCTCTCTCTCTCTCTCTCTCTCTCTCTCTCTCTCTCTCTCTCTCTCTCTCTCTCTCTCTCTCTCTCTCTCTCTCTCTCTCTCTCTCTCTCTCTCTCTCTCTCTCTCTCTCAATCACACCTTTGGTAAGACAGGAATGGGAGCTGCAACAAGAGAAGCTTGTCCTTCATCCGTTGCTGTTCCCGACAGCCGGTGCAAGCCTTCCGTGGAGAGCGAAGGCGAGGAAAATTGGAAGAATTCAGTTAGCGGACACTGACGTCTGTCTGGAGAGATCGCATCGCAGCGGTGATCGGACTGACGTGCCAACTTCATGATATCGGGTTGTGGGTGTCATTCTCTCCTCCCCGAACTTTAGTTAAATCACTGTTGGTTCACTTCATGTCAAGACAGTTTGTAAACCGACCCAGAGCACCTGTATCGAGATGCAATCCGTAAGCTACTTTAAAAACATACCGATGAACTGATTAATCGCTGAAAAATACTGCTCTGATGCCATTTACTTCAAAATTTTATATTTAAGGAAAGATTTCAAAAAGCCTTTCTCCTTTTCACTCCGAAAACTTTGAAGATGACTTGAACCATGCTCGTCTGAATCTTGTATTCAGCTGCAATAGTCTTTGGCATTTTAGACAGCATGCTGCTTACTACAGTAAACATGCTATGCAAGTTCTTTTAACAAGGAATAAGTTCATAAATCCATTGTTTAGTTATGAAAAGGCAGTTCAGAGAATGCCTTATAATGTACAAACGTAACAAAAGTAATTAGATGGGCAATATTAGAGTTAAAATTAGTTATACCAATTTCTCGAAAGATGTGTTGCACTTTGAGTATACGCGCCAAATAAGTGGATCGTTATTGTTGTCTGCAATTTAGCAAATGATTACTTAATTTCGAACTTGGAATAGAGATTAGAAACTTGAAATAAAGATCAATCGCTTTATGATTTGACGGAAAGGCCGAAAATCCCCTTTCACTGAATCAAGTGAAATATCAAACAACACAGTATAGCTTACCGTTATAATGTCATGAATGTTGGAAAATACAGTGATTCAGTGTTCATTCGATTACTTGTTTTCGAGATTTTTCTTTTAAATGTATTGAATCTTCAAAGCATTTTAAAACCGTTGCCTACAAGTTAAGATGATGATGCAGAAACTCTCGGATATTGCCAACACTTTCACCCCAGACTTGTCTTTACGAGTCTACATTCATTTTTAAAATGTTAAGAAATGTAGACATACCTTGCTATGTGTATACATATAATATTATTCCCACAAGAGGCACCACTGGCAATGTTTGATATGCTATTGTTTATTTGCATCTCGTTTCTCGAACTGTTGTTTGTTTAGCAAACGCTCTGTAAGTTCATTGGTGTTATAACTCTAAAATCCGGTATGTTTATGCAGTGGATTTGCATTTCCCCCGTTACATCTGTTCCATTATACAATCAAAGTTTCATTTGCCATAAGGAAACGCTAGCAAATGCTGATTATTCTCCACTTCCGGTAGAAATTGTTCTGCTCTTGTGGGCGTATTGTCTGTTCGTAACCATCGACGAATTATCTTTATTGCACCTTCCTCTTTTAGATGATTCAGATGTTAATTCAGACCTTTTTCCCGTTTTCTACCGTTACCCTCTCTCTTCCCTCTTTCTCCTTTCCCCCACCCTTGTCTCTCTCTCATATTCTCCCTCCCTTCTCTTTCCCTGTCTCCCTTCTTCTATCTTCCTTTCCCTCTTTCTCTAACCTTCTCTCACTAACCCCCCCCTTCTCTCTCTCTCTCTCTCTCTCTCTCTCTCTCTCTCTCTCTCTCTCTCTCTCTCTCTCTCTCTCTCTCTCTCTCTCTCTCTCTCTCTCTCTCTCTCTCTCTCTCTCGCTTTCGCGATCTCTCCCAACGAATTTCAAATATGGTGATATTACGCGCTGTATAAGGTGCGATTCCAATTAAAAGTTGTTTCATCACTCAGATAATTCAACAGATAGTTTGTCTGTGTCTCAAGATAAGTTTGCAACCCCTCGAAACTTTCTTAATGATGGATCCCTCTTGTTATCCGGCGTCACCTTAGCTCTCGGGTCCCACTTCAATGCTGCCGCGTTTCTGGTCACTGGTTAGTTATTTCGCGGTGTCTTCACTTCAAGGAGGCAGGCAATTCGACGTACCTGTGGTGCCAAAACCGGCTCTTTTGTGACGATTGGCGGAGACGGGCAAACTTTCCTAAGACTCGATGGCCTCGTTTCTTCAAGAGGTTTTGGGGTATTATTTTCTTGGTCTCGTTTTAGGTTTTCTCTCAGGTCAGGTTATTATTACGATTATCATCTAGTAGTGATTACACCAGTACTCTAGCAGCACCGTAGCCACTATGAATGAGTTCGAGGTGTACCTGGGTGCGTGACTTCCTGAAGTTCGCTTGGGTCTTTGGATACGGTGTGTGTGTGTGTGTGTGTGTGTTTGTGTGACTGTGCGTGTATGTGTGTGTGTGTGCGTGCGTGTGCGTGTGTGTGCGCGCGCGCGCATGTGTGTGTGTGTGTGTCTGTTTGTGTGCATGTGTGTGTGTGTGTGTGTGTGTGTGTGTGTGTGTGTGTGTGTGTGTGTGTGTGTGTGTGTGTGTGTGTGTGTGTGTGTGTGTGTGTGTGTGTGTGTGTGTGTGCGCGCGCGCGCGCCCGGCATGACTGGGAGGCGACGAGAGGCGTCTTGGCTCCCCCATGCAATTAGCCGTGTCTGGCGTACCTCTGCGGAGGGCCAAGTGTTTGTACGTGCCATATTGTCTATCACTCGGCTCCGCGGGCGCGCCTTTAGGGGCGGGGCGTGCGTGTACATATTCCCTTCCCTCGCTCTTATTCATTTCTGTTTTTGCTGTTGTCATTTGGATTATGATTATTCTCCGAGGGGATTCTTGGTGCAAATGCATTGCTTTGTGGGGATTCTGTCCTTGTTGATGATGCAGTTTGGACTATTTGATTTGATAAAGGCACATCTGAGAATGATTGTTGTGATAATGAGGATGATGATAATATTAGTATTGTTACTCTTGGTATAGCTATTACAATTATTATTGTCATTATAATTTATTCTTCTACATCCTTTTACTGCTGTTATCATGATTATCATCGTCAGCATCATCATCATTGTCATTATCATCATCATCATCATTATCATCATTATTATTATTTTTTTTTTTTTTTTTTTTTTTTATTATTATTATTATCAGTACACACACACTCCCTCCATCCCTTCATCCCTCTCTCCCTCCCACCCTTCCTACCACCTTCTCCTTCCCCCCCTCCCCTCTTCCCCTAGCATGTATATATTATGTATGTACACAGACAATATTTGCCAATGTTATTCGCATCCCGGCGGGCCCTATGGTCTCGCACGCCACATGTCCCACGACCGCGAGCAGAGTCTCAGGAGTGCCAGCGCGAGGAAGAGAAGCAGAGGGTGATGATGATCCTCGCTGGCGAACCGACGGGTAAGGTCGCGGGGGGGGGGGGGGGGGATAGAACCAAAGTTAGTGTGAGGGTGAAGACCCGCCTTATTACCTTTGTTTGAAACACGTCACGTCCACTGACGACTGGGGGTATCCAACTCAGGAAATATTTCTGCCGAGAAGTTTCCTTAACGCGCCAAGCAAGGAATGTCATGCGTGATAATGCGACTCCTCGTCTCGTCTCTTCTATGATGCTTACGTAATGTGTCTCGTATTTTTTTTATTGTCTCCATTGTCTGGAAAGGGGGGGGGGGGCAAGTTTCATAGCTGTTCAGTCTGTGGGAACTTCATAAAGAAAGAGAATGATGAATAACTTGCATATCATCGATCAACCAAAAAAAAAAAGTATTGTTTTTTTTCATATTTTCAGAGAATTATTATGTTATATACCTAGTTACAATATTGGAGACTGGTTTCTTGCTGGACTTTTGCATTTCCGATACATTACACAATCTGGTTTCAACAGAAAGAGTGAAAGATTCAAACTGATCCTTAGACATTGTGTTCAGCATTCAATGTTAACCTTCAGAAAAGTTTTGGTTGAATGTGTTGGCGGACACGTTGGTAAATATTTGCTCCTCTGGGGATTTTTACGTCGTCTATTGATTCGGTGTTTTGCCTGAGATACGTCGAGGCAGGTAAGAGTGGCAATGTTCTCCCCGACAGTCAATTTCCAAACATACGGCAGAGTGGTTTAATTCTAGAAAAGTTGTTGGCTTTTGCACGCATTTCGTTGAAGTTGTTAACAGAATTGTTATGCCGTATGTTAGGAAAAAACTTACAACCATCAGGCATTTGCTATTATTTTTTATGAAAAAAAAAATCGGGAAAAAAACTTATATGACAGATACTAAGGCCCGTCTTAGTGGAATAATATTTTTTCCCTATATAGGACATCAACATGACAATGCTATGTTTCATATGATATCTTAGATTATTCGAGTAAATTATATATGACTTCCATCTGTGTGACTACGGTCTGTCGATAGAACCAGACAGTGAACCCTGCTCATATCCACCTCCGAAAGAGACCCTGCAAATTGGGAGAGCAAGGGACGCCCACGTTTCTCTTGCCTTTACCAGTGTTATCAGAGATCCAACGAAATGTTGGGGAAGAGAAGAGCAATTAGTGGGGGAATGACCACGAATCGAGCCAGGGTTGGCGAACAAGTACAGCGAGCCGGCAAAAGCAGTCAAACCACAACCCAATTTTTACAGCAAAAAAGAACAGGACAGAATCAAAACTTCAAGGAATTACATGATTCTTGGAATACGTAAAGTGTTATATTCACATGTCACGGACAAATATTTATACAAAAGTTAAATAAGAACGCTCCGCTAGCTCTAAACTTTTGATATAACAAGGAATGGTAATGCAGCAAGTTTGGTGCCTCCAAATCTAACACGAGCAGTGAGCAGGCCGTTAAGATGCATGCGAGCGACAGATTGCGATTATCATGTGCGGGAGGCACCACCTTCGGCCTGTTTAGAGTCATGCAAGTGTTAATGGTGCGTAATAGGCACACTTTAGTGGCGTTCGGTTGGAACGAGCAACTAAAGTAGTAAAACTTGGGAAAGGGAGGGAAGGGAGAGAAAGAAAAGAGGGGAGGGGAGGGGGGGAAAGGAGAGGGAGGGAGGGCGGGGGGGAAGAGGAGAGGGGGAGATGGGAGGGGAGGGAAAAGAGGGAGAGGGGGGAGAGAAAGGGGAGGAGGAGGGGGAAAAGGAGGGAGGGAGGGAGGGGGGAAAAGGAAAAAGAGGAAAAAGAAAAAGGGAGAGAGGAGGGGATAAAGAGGGAGGAGGGGAAGGAAGAGGGAAAAAAAAGGAGGGAGAAGGGGGCCGGGAGAAAGAGAGGGAAGGGGAAGGGAATAAAGAGGGAGAGAGGGGGGGACGAGGGAGAGATGAAAAAAGGGGGGGAAAAAAAAAGGAGGAGGAGAGGGGGGGGAAAAAGAGGGGAGAGGGGAGAAAAGAGAGGAGGGGGGAGGGGAAAAGGGGGGAAAAAGAGAGAGGAGGGAGTAAAGAAAGAGGAA